>NC_091434.1:79573367-79873367 GCF_964237555.1 Oryctolagus cuniculus
TTCCACATGAACTGCCAAGGCTTGGAGAAGATACACATGTGTTCTCAAATTGCATTAAGAATGTGATGCCCTCCTATTATTCAAGTCCCAGCTGCTCGACTTCCAATCCAGCTCCCTGCTAATGTGCCTGGGAAAGCAGTGGAAATGGCCCAATTGCTTCAGTCTCTCTCTCTCTCTCTCTCTCTCTCTCTCTCTCTCTCTCTCTGTCAGTCTGCCATTCAAATAAAATAAATCCATCTTAAGTGGAAGTTCAGGTTATCACTAACATAATACCTTCTAGTTTTGCCAGCACTTTGGATGATATAGACACAATTCTAAGGAACTTTTACAAATCCAAAAATGATCTGTCACATAAAACCATGCAGCTCAAGACAAGCACATCATTTTCATTAATAAACAGTATCTGCTTCTTGTCTGCAAATCACTACTTACTTAGTCATTTGAAACAAATCTGTTAGCTTACAGCTCTGCAGGTCAGAAGCCGGAGGCAGAATTCAATGGATGAACTCAAGGTGGCAGCAGGGTCAAGCTCTCTGCGGGGATTCCAGGGGAGATTCCTCTTCCCAGGGGCTGCCTGGCTCCTGCCCCCTTTCTCTGTGCTCAGAGCCATCGACCTGTGCTCCCACCCTTCCTCTCTGACTCTGATCCTCTGGCCTCCACTTTGGATCACACAGGGCCCACCTGAGTAATCCTAGAATCCCTCCCATCCAAGGTGCTTAATCACATCTCCAAAACCCTTTCTGCCAGACAAGTAAAATATTTACAGTTCGTGGGACCAGGAACATCTTGGAATGCGGGGCATGGATAGGGAGCATTATTCAATCTTCACAAAACTCCAAAACAAATAGAAAGTGGCAGTTTGACAGTAAACGGCTTCCGATTTACTATGGAGCGTACTCTGCACGCGAAGCAAAAGGTAATGCTGTGATTCAAACAGCAGATACTGGAATAAGCTAAGAAGCCAGCTTTGCTGTTTATTTTCAGCTGGTCAGTATTTGAGCAGAAATGCCATGACCAGTTTTATATAGTGAGGTATGAGATATGCTCACAGGAAAAAAATTACAAAAATAATTAAAGGAGGGAAAATAAATCTCCTGAAAAATAAAGAAACTGACTACGCGGCTTGGGAGGGGAAATGGCATACATCTTAATAATTAGTGGCAAGGGGATGGGGCGTGGGCCAGAGATAATTAGCAGGAAAGGTTGATCATGTGTTCTCTGTGCTCACGGAGAACTGAGAGAGAGGAAATGAGCCAAATTGCAGTGAGGAGCTGGGCTTTTTAAAAGGGAAGTTCTTGACCATGAAGATCAGACTACCAAGGGAAGCTGTGTAATCTCCATCCTTAAAGAGCTTTAAAAATAGTATAAACAGCCATCTGCACACGATGATTTATGCATTGACCTTCAGGAGGCGAGCCCAGATCAGCTCATGAAGTCCCTTCCAAGTGTGGGATTCTATGATTTCATCAGTATGTGATTTTTCTCAGCTCTACATTTTGTGAGATAACCAGCAGATGGAATCCACAAATTCCCCAACATCATACCAAAATCATGGTTCCTCACACTGGTAGGGCCCAGTCAAGCTTGCCAAATTGGCATCCATTGTAAAAATCATTGAAAGACCCACCTCAAACATTTATTTATCTCCTTGTGGGTGTCTGGATCGCCTGTGTCCACAAAATATAGATAATCCCTAAATTGATTCATGTGAATTTAGCATGAGAGAAAGTTGCTTTCATTAAAAACATTTATCTCATTTTGACAGCACATCTTAAAAATGTGATTAGAGATTTACAGGCCCTAGGCTAAGCAGAAATGAGGCTGACTGGACACTTGGCTGAGAAAGGATTTAGCGCTCACGTGGGCCTTTCTGCCTCTCACTTAGCAGACATGGTTCTGTGGATGTGTTCATTTGTGCCTTGAGCACATATTCGAGTGCTGATGGTATTGCAGGTTAGGTACAAAGCACCAGGGATGCAACAGGAGGCAAATGCGGTCCTGCCCTCACAGAGCTCAGAGTCTGCTACTAACATGCAGGCCATTTCCACTAACTGGTGGCAGAAGCTGTAGGCACACAGTGCTCCAGGAGAAGCAAGTGACCTAGTTGTAGGGGTTGTAGGGGATGGATGGTTTACAGTGAAACGATGCCTGAGCTGGGGTCTGAGAGCTGAATAGGAGCTGCCAGGGGAGGAGTGGCAGGAAGTATTTTGTGGAGAGGGGACAGCCGTGGTGTGGGGAATTACAGTCATCCAACACTGCCATGTGGGCAGCAGGAGGAAGGAGAGAGCAAGGGAGAGATGGAGACGAGGCTTTGGCAGTCACAAGAGGTCTCCGGAACCACACCTGCAGCTGTGAAGACAGCGAGCAGTGATACCCATCAGGTCAGTCTTTTGCAAAGATCTGTGAGTACACTTTTGAATTCAAAGGAGAGAAAACATTGTGTGTGCTTCAGCAAAAGGAAGGCCTAACAGAAGGACGCTGGGCATCCAGGGACTCCAAGGAGTAAATGAACATCCCATCACCACCACCACCACCTCCTCCCCCAGCCAAGCCAGAGAGCGCAGCACCATGGTGCTCCTTCACCCACCGCCCCAAGGCTGCCCTTGCAGGCGCATTCCTTCCACTAACTCTTTTTTTTTTTAAATTTAGTTTAATTTTATTATTATTTTTGACAGGCAGAGTGGACAGTGAGAGAGAGAGAGACAGAGGGAGAAAGGTCTTACTTTTGCCGTTGGTTCACCCTCCAATGGCCGCTGTGGCCAGCGCGCTGTAGGCGGTGCACCGCGCTGATCCGAAGCCAGGAGCCAGGTACTTATCCTGGTTTCCCATGGGATGCAGGGCCCAAGGACTTGGGCCATCCTCCACTGCACTCCCGGGCCACAGCAGAGAGCTGGCCTGGAAGAGGGGCAACCGGGACAGAATCCGGCGCTATTTCCCTAGGTTCCGTTAATAGCCGCCCGGAGCCCTGAATAGTAAGCAGCCTTGACAGCCCGGAGATGGACTGGCTCAATTCTCTTGTTCCCACATCCAAAATTCTGACGAAGGGAACTTATGTTCTGTTGCAGTGAAGGGCCTTAATCCAGGAGCTCTTCTTCAGACCAGGGAGCCTGGGCCGGGGAGCAGGCACTACAGCAGGACAGCTGCTGCAGTTGCCACCGGGAAGAGGAAGGGCTTGTTCCCAGGCGTGAGGGCAGCTTTGCAACCTACATGGGTTGATGGAAAGACGGGAAGCAGAGAGCCGGCATGGAGATGGCTGTGTGTGCAGGCTCATACCTGGGATCAAGGAGGAGAGCTGTCGTCTCCAATGAGCCCAGAAGTACACAGCCACCCTCGCCACAAGCGCAGGGCCAGCACTGCCACTCCAGCAGGCTCCACAATCCAAAGCACAGGTTTCTCTGATTGTGTTCTTTATTCAAAACTAACTGCTGGCAGGGCCTCCTCTCATATATGAATTTCTAATCAGCATGCTTGTACTCAAAATTTTCTTTTGTTTCACTGTGTTACTAAAAAAAGTATGACAGGTTGGCATGCTTGTTTATGTGAATGTCTGGAACTGTAATTTCTTACATGTTAACTTAGGATCACTATAAAGGCTACCATCTATAATTTTTTCTGAAACAGTAAAGTCACACTATCCGTACAAACAAGCTTCCTTAAATTAGTGCTGAGGTGTGAGGGATAACCCTTTTTATTAAATAATAATTTACCTTCCTTAAGTCTCAACCAGTTTTAATTTGTGCCGATAGACGCTACTTTGAGCAATATGCATGCAGTTATACTTGAAACCACTAGATGGCACCATGTATCTTTTCTTCTAATTTTGTCTCACTAAACTAGCTTTTTAGAAACAGAATTTGTTTTTTTGTTTTTCTGATTCAGTGTTTTCCAAAGAATTGATGGTATCCTTATACTGATTTTTGAGTATTCATTAGTGTCACTATTTGTGGTTTTTTAATCATACACCACATTTTTTATATGCTAGACTATATCCCCGCAAGAATTTTATTCCTTTATGTATCAATCCTGGTTATAATACCATGCTGTTTTAATTATACTTGTTTTACAACACATTTTAATATCTATTGTCATTAACATTTCACTTAATTCTGTCTTTATACTCAAAATATTCCTTACCCATTAATTTACCCTCATTTAATTTATCTTATGTTTAAAAAAAGGCAAAACACACTGGCACTTATATAGGAATTGCCAATAAGTTTGACAATAGCAATAAACATAAACCTGTAAGTTAATCTGGGAGGAAGTTACATCTTTTTTTAAAGATATTTATTTACTTATTTGAGAGGTAGAGTTACAGACAGTGAGAAGGAGACACAGAGAAAAAAGTCTTCCGTCTGCTGGTTCACTCCCCAAATGGCCACAGTGGCCAGAGCTGCCATCTTCTACTGCTTTCCCAGGCCATAGCAGAGAGCTGGATTGGAAGAGGAGCAGCTGGGACCAGAACCAGTGCCCACGTGGGATGCTGGTTCCGCAGGTAGAGTTAGATTAACTTAGTGCGCCACAGCACCAGCCCTGTTACATCGTTATGTTATTTGCTCTAGTAAAAATGTTTTGAAACACTGACATAGATAAATATATATGTAGAATTTTTGGCATTTATGTCTATGTGTTCACATATAATTAATCTATAGAAAGGAACATATTCAAAAATCTCATCATAGGAGAGTGAAAATGAGGAGAAAAAAGCTCTTCATATCTAAATATAGCAGATTGACTAATATTACATGATCCAAATGAAATATTTTATTTTATTAAATATAATGATCTCAAATGAAAATATACTCCTTATAAAGGTTAAGTAAATATCGAGGTAAAATTAAATATATGGTATAACAATGTTCTTTTAAAAAATAGACTCAGAAGAGAATAGATAATGCATTAGCTCATTCTCTCTGGGAGGTAGAATTCTAACAAATCCATATTTTCTTAATTAAAAATTTCTACATTTTCTTCAGTGACATGTGTTATTTTAAAAGTCAGAAAAGAAAAACTTCTAAATTTTTAAAAACAATTGGACTTCCTGCAGACTGCAAAGACATACCATGCTCTTATATAGATTGATTTTTTGCTCATATTTTCCATAACAACTACTAAATAAATACTCTTAGTGACATTCAAAATAAGGACCCTTCTCCTGTACTTTCTACACAAGGTGCCTGCTGTGGCCTCAGAGGGGTGATGGGACTTCTGTTGCTGATCCCAGGTGTCATGTGAATCTCTACCTGCACTTCCATCATCATGTCTAATTGTCCAGGGATTCCCAGCAAACAGGTCTTCACATTCCAAGAACTGTCAAAAATAGAGGTTCTTAAAGGTTCTGATCCCAGGGTCCCTTTACCTTCCTAAAAATTGATTATTCTGGGGCCAGCACTGTGACATAGTAGACTAAGCCTCCACCTGCAGCACCAGCATCCCAAATGGGTGCCAGTTCATATCCTGGCTGCTCCTCTTCTGATCCAGCTCTCTGCTTATTGCCTGGGAAAGCAGTGGAAGATGGCTCAGGTGCTTGGACCCCTACACCCATGTGGGAGACCTGGAAGAAACTCCTGGCTCCTGGCTTCTGATCAGCCCAGCTCCAGCCATTGCGGCCATTTGGAGAGTGACCCAGCAGGTGGAAGAACTCTGTCTCTCCCACTATCTGACTGCAACTCTGCCTCTCAAATAGATAAATAAAATCTTTTATAAAAATTGAGTATTCCAAAAGAGATTTTTGTGTAAATTGTATCTATTAATATGCAAGATATTAAAAAATTTCTAAATTTTCTTAATTCATTTAATTTGAACATTAATGTAAATAATAAATTTTTATGTGAAAGACTATATTTTCCCAAACAGGAAAAAAAAAAATCTCATGATTTTATACTTTTTTGAAATCTCATTTTTGGATGACAGAAGATGGCTGAATTCTCAGATCTGCTTCTGCCCTCAATCCTGTGTTATCATATGCTTTGTAGCCTCTGGAAAACTTCACTGTTCAGTCACAAGACAAGAATGCAAAGCCAGCAAATGATATCTTAATATTATTTTGAAAATAGTTATGGGGCCAGCATTGTGCAATAGCAGGGAAAGCCTGTGCGTGTGTTGGCTGCTACACTTCCAACCCATCTCCCTGTGAATGACCTGGGAAAAGGCAGCAGAAGATAGCCCAAGTGTCTGGGCCCCTGACACTGCAGGGGAGACCTGGAAGAAGCTCCTGGATCCTGGATGCTACCTGGCCCAGCACTGGCTGTTGTGGCTAAGCAGCAGATGGAAGTTTCTCTCTCTCTCTCTCTCTCTCTCTCTCCCCCTCCCTCCTTCTCTCTCTGTAACTCTGACTTTCAAATAAATAAATAATCTCAGGGGAAAAAAAAGAAGAAAATAGTTATGACCCATAAAACGTTTGGGTTTGGGTTTGGGTTTGGGTTTGGGTTAACACCAAGGATTCCCAGACCACACGCCGAGATCAATTACTTGGCTGAATTAAACTAACTGAATAATCAGCATTCCAAATATTCTTGCTTCTCTCTTTTCTAACACTTTTACTCACCTGAAACTGAAAATATAATGATGGTAAGAATAAGAACACTAACATAAAACAATGGTCTCTCATTATCTTTTTACCTACAAGGGATAGCTAGAACTTTTAAAGCAGATTTGAGCACCATGCTGGAGGTGACTGGTTTGTTGAAGTCATTTAAACCACCACCCACCACTGCTTCCATCACCACTACTTAGTGCTTGTGGTTCTTGGATCCACTCCTTTGAGTCTACTCCTTCCTCCTTCCTGGAGAGTTCAGTACCACTGTAGATGAAGCTTTTCAATGACTGCTCTCCTAAATCCTTACAAGAGGGATTCTCTCCATGCTTGTACCCTCCCATTTCCCTTCACCCCACTCACTCAATCTCCTGGAGATGTTCCTCCACTTCACCATAACTGCAAACCCCCCATAATCTCAATTTTAAACAGGGGACTTTTCTGACCAATAACTACTATTTGTTCCAACTTACTTTCTATACTCCAGTTCCAACAGTCCTGCCATCACACACATACCTTCCACCTATTGATTCTGCAAATGTTCACAACTCCTCCTTGTAGCCTCATTCACTTTCCCTGTTACCCAGCTTTAATTCTGGGGTTATTTATTATAATCTTTGCTTTACATTTTCCCCAGCTTCTTTGCCTTGCTCATGTTTCAGCCAACTCCCTTGGATAAAGCTCAACTCTGATTAAATTCAACATTTTGCCTACTCTGTCACCCACATGGATGAGTTTTTACCTAGAGCAAAATCCACGGATGATATCAACTTGAATTCAAGGTCAATAATGTCATGAGAATGATTAACAATAATCAGTAATAATACTGTATTTCCCCCAATCATTTGCTGTTCTACTCCCCTAT
Source organism: Oryctolagus cuniculus (assembly GCF_964237555.1). NCBI lineage: Eukaryota > Metazoa > Chordata > Mammalia > Lagomorpha > Leporidae > Oryctolagus > Oryctolagus cuniculus. The sequence goes on from NC_091434.1 coordinate 79,580,768, forward strand.
GTGCCTATTTCTTACCTCCTCCCTCCCAAGTTTCAACACTCCTCCATCTTCAATATCACCTACATTCTTAGGAATGTAGACACTCCACATGGACCCACTCATCAGCATGTGTGCACGTGGTCCAATCATCCACATCCCTTAAGGTCAAACTCCAAATGTGCTATAGAGTCCATCTGCTCTAACCTCCTCCACTCATTACTCCAGAAATTCTCATCTCTCCTGACAAAAATCTCTCCCTATTCTATTCCTCTCTTCCACTTTTGCTCATTCTTCTCCTTCCCTTAAGAAGTAAATAAAACAAAATTCCCTGAAAGATCTCTCTCTACCCAACTGTCTAATTTAGCTCTTCCTATTCTCTGTTGGGTCTACTCTAATCACATTTGCTCCCATTTTATTCTCTTAAGTCAGCTGTTACCAATCTCACAAATTACTTCCATATTGCAAAATCTAATGATCAATTAGTGAGCCTCATCTTCCTTGAACAAGTAGCAGCATTTGGCAGAGTTGCTTACTCTGTCCTTCTTGGAACCCTCCTTCCACCTGGCTTCCAGAACACTTTGCTGCTCTGGTTTCCTGTATGTGATAGCTGTGAGGGAAGAAAGGGGATGAGAGTTGGTTGAAGAGGAATTTCACAGGTCTCTACAGTTCTTAGGACATTAGGATAGAGAACAGTGGTCATACAGAGAAGGCTCAGAAGACTACCTGGGATTGAAAGAGAGAGCAGGCCTCTGTTCCTGGGCAGATGCATCCCATTGTGTGTGGTCAAGTGTAGGTTGACTGAGCACTCCAATCTGTCCAGGAATATCCCCATTTTAGTTTTGGAAGTCCCACATCCTGGGAAATCTCTCTTTTCTCTGCAAGCCAGAATAGCTGGTTACCCTAATCAGAGGTTACTTGTGAATCCTCCTTTAGTTCTCAATTTTCTATAATCAATCCCACTTCTATCTTCTGGTCCTCCACCCATTTAGGGCCCTGGTGGAAAAACCCCTGAAAATCCCACTGACTCACTCACCCAAGTGTCTCACATTTCTGATCCACAAGCATATTCCTTTGCTGTTTGAAATCCAGATGTGTAAGCTCTCCAGCCTGCCTGGATTCAGCATTTACAGCAGTCATCTCCACTGCATGGAAGAGCAGCTCCTTGGTCTCCTTTCCTCCTTTAAAGAGAAAAATCAGAATTCTCTCATTAGAGCAGACTCATTCTCATTGCCTCTGAGAAGGTTCAGCAATGGCCACATGGCATTGAGGAGCTGCGCAGTTTGTGTGTCTCAGGAAAATGTGTGTTCCTCATGGGTAAGGCCAAGTCACATATGATCCTTTGTTGTATCTGGTGAGCCCACAGATTACCCTAGCCATGGAGTAACCTACCTTGGTCTGTTCTACATTGTGTGATAATAAATACCTTATTATAATTTTAAGAAAAACTGTCAATTAAAGTAATATATACCAAGTTTTAATAAAATGGAATATTTAAATTTTCATTTTGCAGAGACACAGAAATGGAGACAGAGACGAAAGGACAGAGATTTTCCATCCACTGGTTCACTTCCCAAATGCCTACAGCAGCCGGGGCTGGGCCAGGCTGAAGCCAGAAGCACAGAACCCCATCCATGCCCCAACATGTGTTGTAATAATCCAAGCACTGGAGTGATCTATCACCTGCTGCCTTTCAGAGTGCACATAAGCCGGAAACCAGATCAGAAAGGGAGCAGCCAGAATTCAATTCAAGCACTCCAATACGGGATTATGGGCTTCCCAAGAGATGACTTAACTGCTACACCAAAAGCTTACCCCAAAATAAGATTTTTAGTGAAAAGCAAGAATAGCACTTTATTATTTTACCATTACTTTCTTGCACTTTCTGGCTTTAGTTTGGGCCGTAGTCCTCCGAGAATCTTAATTGCAAGGAACATGGCTAAAAGCACTCCAAATGAACTCATGGAGGTCTCCCCTGACTAAACTTGGAATAGACAAGAATCGAGTAATTGCCCTTTCCAATTAAACTATTTCAAAATTCTCTTCCCCATCCACTCTTTCCATTCTGAAAGTAGTTGAAGAGATTCATCGTGAAATTTAAATTTTGCAGACTGTAGCTGGCTATGGAATATCACATCAAATCTATCTCACTGTCTCAGTCACTAACTTTAATTTTAACACTCTATCACACAAGAAACAAAATAAAAACTAACCCAGTAGGTGGCACCTGCAGAAATATATGCAGAGCATGTGTGACAGATTGTATTTTCCAAAAATGGCCGTAGCAATATTTATGTTCCCACGTACTCTCCCAGAACCTTGACATCCTTCCATCAAGCAGTGGAAGCTATTCTCTTCCCTTTGAATATGGGACACCTCAGTGACTCACTTTTAACAAATACAATGTAGTGAAAGTTACACTGCCTGACTTCCTAGATGGATTTTTCTTTTTTAAAAAAGGCAATATAGCTTCTGGTTAGGTCATTCTCTTCCTTACCACACTCTTCCAAACCCCAAGACCAGATGTAATTTGTGGAACCCACTACCAAATTAAAATGAAAATTTTTCAAAAATTAAGAGTTTCAGAACAGCAACAAGCCCAGAGCCCCTCTAAATATGGGCCTTGTGTATTTGCACAGATCACAACCCATGAAGCCAGCTCTGCTAAATATGGTTGCTCATAGCAGCTCCTTTGTTGACAAGAAACCCAGACCAAATGGAGAAGCCACCTTTAGCCCTTGTAGTTCATAGTTGTCTTAGCTTAGGCTTCCATTACAAAAAGGGTGGCTCAAACAACATGTATTTCTTACAGTTTCTGGAGGTTGAAGGCCCAAGACAAGGGTGCCCAGTAGGATCAGACTCTGCTGAGGGCCCTTCTCCTCCTGGTTTACAGCCAGCCATCCTCTTGCTGTGTTCTCACATGGTGGAGAGCGGGTGAACTAGCTCACAGATCTTTACTTATAAGGACATTAATCCTATTCATGAAGGTTCTATTCACATGCCCTAATTATCCCTCAAAGGCCCAACCTCTAACACCATCACACTGGAGACCAGATTTCAACCTATGAATTTGCGGGGGATGCATTCAGTCCAGAGCAACAGCCCTACTAATGCCCTCAGCCAGCGGCTAATATCACTACCAGACATGTGGGTTTGCAAGCACTCAGATGACTTCAGCCTCCAGGCTTTGAGTCTTCTGGATGAGGCCCCAGATTTCTTGGAAACAAACTGCCCTCACTGGGCCTTGTCCAGAGTATCCATGACCATAACAAAAAGTTGTTTTGTGCTACTGTGTTTTGGGGTTATTTGTTACATAGCTATAGCAGCCAGAAGGGTGTGACTTACAGATTCAACTTCTGTGAGATATGCGACCCAGTCACACCTGCCCTGCTTCTTTTATGCCCACAATCGTGCCACCCAGTGACACCTGAGTCTGCCCTCAGTCTTGCTGAGAATGCTCCAACCCTCTGGGCTACACTCACCACAACACCCGGGCCACAGTACTGTGAGCTCTCCTGCTGCTCGCAGCAGCTTTGACATCTTTACCAACCTTTGCAAGGCTTCAGCCTCAGGACAAAAGGACATGAAGACCATGGAGACTGCCCAGGCAACCCAGAAAATAGGTCCTCCAATTCGATTTGGTTTACCATTTCAGCAATCGCGGCTGTCTGTTAACATGGCCTGATAGAGTAAATTCAGAATTTATGCATCATTTGCGTCAGAGTTCCTATGAAAATGAGTCTGAAATCCAAACCTCAAAGTTCTGAAAACCAACCTTTTCACTAGTTAAGAACTATAATCCCATCTGTGAGCACACACAATTCACTTGACTTAAATAGCTGTTGGAGGTCAATGGCTGTCCTTTCTGCCTACTTATTTGCGTGCCTTTGGGAACAGTATCTCTTGGAATTTAAAACATTCAACTCAAAAGCAATTTAATATGCCACAGTATTCTAGAAAAGCAGTATAAAAATAACAACTCTAACTAGAAGGTTAGGCATTTTTTTAGGTCTTACAAATTATGAAACCATGACCACTGAGAGAAACTCATCCATTATACAAAACGATGTTATGAGTTATTTTGAAAAATATAGGAATGTTCTCAAAGTAAATGGTGTTTTTACCCTCATAAATGTATTCCATGCACTAACTTACTGAATTATCTTCTCTAGTCTTGTTGGTTCCCAAATTCAGCTGTTCCTAAGGGAAAATACATTTTCCTCCTGACTTTTCCTTTTTGCAATAGATTAGTTCATGGACCATTTCAAATCCATACATTCAGCTTACACAATATGCAATTTTTAAAAGATCATTTTTTTCAAATACATTATTACATCAAATACATTTTTCTTTGGTATCCAGTTGCCAAACAAACTTAAATTCAGGCTTCAATCTATTGTTTTCCATACCAAAACCACACTCTGATTATTTGGCACACATTATTTGGCAGAATAAAATTTAAAATAAAACATAAAATATAATGGCATTGTATCCCAAGGGATTATGTTCAGTTGTTAAAAAGCATATCTGCAAAGGGTTTTTTTTTCCTGTTTTTTCTTTTTCCTGAACCATGTCCAAATTAAGCCAAATATGATCATAAGGAAAGGTTATCAAAATACTTACAGTTCAGGTTCCCTAATGGGCTACTCACTTCACTATATAGTACTACAACTTGGTGAATATCAGTAAGTTATGAGGAAGTGTGAATTCCTAACTGGAAAATCCAAAACCAGGATGTTAGATAACAGTGGAAAGCTTTCCTGCCTAGTGGTGGATAGACAGTTTCAGAAGTTGGCCAACCAACTTCTGTTACGAAATAAATGGAAATATTTTTAAAGCACTTTGGAGTGTTTTTTCAGTATTTGGCTCCAAGTAGACACTCAATTACATGTTTGTTTAATAAAATAGTATTGTTTATCTCTTGTTTTCTCCTTAACAAACTTGCAAGACAGGTAATACAAGGAATATTCAAAACTTCATGGAAAATGCTTATTATGAAAAAATGATGTGCTTTTTATTATTGTTGTTGTTATGCTTATTATTCAAAAAATCTTTTGCACCAAAATGAATGTATCTATTTTCATCCCACTTTTCCACATACTTGTTGTATGTCTCCTCCTGCTATCACTTAGGAGGAGTCTTGGAATTATACAGTTGCCATTGTGTCCAATGCTCTTCCAGCATTGCACATGTAACCCTGCATCCAACCAATCACTCTTCAAGGTCAAGCCTCTGATAAATGCATTCAAGCAGAACAGGAGAAAGCAGTCCAGGGAGGAGCAGAGGCCCATGATCAAACACAGCATCACACAGTCAGTGGTATAATAGAGATCAACTGCTGTGGGGTCAGACAAGGCTCCCTGGGGCAACAAACACTTGGCTGAATCCTTAGAGCAGAGTGAACATAATGAAATTGTTTTAATCTATTTTGTCTTAATCAGCACTTCTCAAACTATGCTCAGAGGAACACTAATGTGTGTGCTTAATATCAATAAATATTCTGTGGATGATAGAGAATCCCAATTACTAGCAGTTGGTCTGTGGTCTGACCTATGCTACATTCACTGTAAATTATTTAAGTTGGCACACTGTCTCACCAAAGTGCCTGCTGAGTGTGATCTTTCAGAATTAATCTGCCATGATCTTGCTCATGCATCTAGTAAGACCCCTTGGGTGGCCTGACAGCTGAGTACTCTGACTCATAGGACTCAGAGACCAAACTCTGGAGCAGAGGGGACAGTGCTTAAACATTGAGTCACACCACAAATCTCACCTTTGCTGTAGAGAATACCTTGAGAGGTTTTTCTTGTTAATGGGAGACATGGGACATTCTTGAAATTTAGTGAGTGTGATAAAAAAGAATTCATTTTAAAAGTCAAACTAGAAGTGATAATAAGCTGCACTGGTGAACATGTAAGTAAAAAACCAAAATGAACTTATCAAAGGGCCTTTTCAAGTTGCACAAAGCAAAGTCATCTTAGCTCCAGGGTAAGACAGGATAGCATCCCCAGGGAAAGCCGCTCAGCTCCCACAGTTTCTGGGAGAACAGAGACTAGTCAGTGGGTTGTCTGCTTAAAGTGAGTAATCTGCAAGAGAATGTTGAAAGTTGAAATCAGAATTAAGTTCAAAAGAATAAACCTGACGTGAGAAGGAGCCTCTCCAGGTAGCTCCCAATGCACACAGCAAGCAGCCAGGCCTTGAAAACCTTGAAAAAAGTATTTCTCTTTGTGACTTAGAAACTTGGCAGCAACCTAGGTAGGCCCATCTTTTTCAGAGTGTTTCATGTCAGTTTTATGGAAATCTCAAATGGATGCTTGTAATTTGTACTAAAACTTTCCCTTGGGACAAACTTTTGCAGTCCTGGGAATACTTTCTGGGAGGTCTGGTTTTGTTTGTGCTTGCCATGTTTTTAAATGTTTAGAGCAAGGCAGCACAAGTTCAAGGAGGAAGGGGTACCCTCTCCAACATGACAGGGCCCATTGCAGGGCCTGCCCTAACACCCAAATGGGCTTTGATATTAAACAGCACCAAATGCTCCTTATTTTAAATGATACTTACGCCAGAACATCTCATTGGCCATTGTGCAGTTTGACTGTGGTTATGCTGAGACTCCTACACCAGGAGTCTGAGCCACAGGGAGTACAGTGATTTGTGGGACCTTTGCGCTATGCAGTTCTCTCCATGCCGCTCATCGCCTGTTTTGGCAAAGAAGCACGACTCTGAAGTCCCAAAATCCTGTGGGCTGTGCCTGAAAACCTGTCCCACTAGCTCCTGGCACAGGACTCAGTAGGAACACACTCCTGTGCCTCAGTCACACCCTAGCTGTTCTACAACTTGCAGAAAGATGAAGTCTTTTCTGTTATTCTATTGTTGTTTTTTTATCAACTATTTATTTATTTAATTGAAAGAGTTACACAAAGAGAGAAGGAGAGGCAGAGAGAGAGAGAGAGAGAGAGAGAGAGGTCTTCCATCTGCTTCACTCCCCAGTTGGCCAAAACGGCCAGAACTGTGGCAATCTGAAGGCAGGAGCCAGGAGCCAGGAGCTTCTTCTGGGTCTTCCACACAGGTGCAGGGGCCCAAGCACTTGGGCCATCTTCTACTGCTATCCCAGGCCATAGCAGAGAGCAGGATCAGAAGTGGAGCAGCCAGGACTCGAACCGGTGTCCACATAGGATGCTGGCTCTGCAGGCAGTGGGTTCATCCACTGCGCCACAGAGCCGGGCTCCTGCTATTCTGTTGAACTTCACAACTGGTGTACTCTGTACTTTGGATACTAGGGGAGGGGAGAAGGGGAGAAAAGAAGCAACAGAGAGACAGAACTTGCTTTGTTTATGATGGCTGACACGCTTTCTTCCCTGAAAAAGTACAAACTGATGAGTGGGAATTGTTCTACTTTCTTTTTCTTTTCCTTTTATTTTTTTTTAAGATTGATTGATTTGAAAGGAAGAGAGAGAGAGAGAGAGAGATGGATCTTCCATCTTCTGGATCATTCCCCAAATAGCTACAACAACCCCAGGCTAGGCCAGGCCAAAGCCAAGAGCCTGGAACTGCATCTGAGCCTCCTGCATGGGTGGCAGGAACTCAGGGAGTTGAGACAAGCAAAATAGAGAGAACTTCAACCAGGATATAGGATAAGTGGTGAGACAGGTTGAGTGGCGGGTTAATCCACTGCACCATTCACTTGCCTGGTGTTCTACCTTTCCGCATCTACACTTCTCCATCTTTATTTTCTTAGTATTCTAAAATCCACTTTTTACCACAATAGAGTAGAGAACAGGTTCAGGCAAAGAGTATTTGCAAAAAAATTTAGTTCTTTTCTTACTTCAAGTCCCAGCCATCACTGAAGAATATATTTTCTCATATTCCACTCACCCAACTAAGTAACTTCCATAGCTGCACTGGCTCCAAGACACCTCCATTGTCACCTCTCACTTACCTTTCTTTTTGTTAATTCTAAAGTTTCTAAGTGAAATCAAATTGTACTTATTAAAAACAAGTCTCACAAACCAAACATTAATTAAATTTGAAAGGAAATTTTTCATCCATGTATGACATTTGGCTTAACTCCATTTTACAAGTACCAATTCAATCTTCACTGATCAGTCCCATGAGAAATTTGGAAAAAAAAATTAAAAAATAATAAAATAAAAATGACTCACTTTCTTAGCATTCTAATTATGAGCAACTTTCACAACTATATATAATATCACAATTATGTATATGCAAATAATATTTTAAGTGTATTTACTCATTTAACATATGTTTTCCAATTATCTACAATATACCAAGAATGCCAAGCTCAGACTTCTGAACACACAGGAGTTAATGTAGCAGTGTTTTCATTATGTATCATTGTACAACAAACCATTACAGAAATGAATGCCTTAAAAGTACAATTCAAGAGGCCAGCGCTGTGGCGTGGTGGCCTAAGCCTCCTCCTGCAGTACCCATATCCCATATGCATGTCAGTTCATGTCCCAGCTGCTCCTCTTCTGATCCAGCCCTCTCTCTGCTTATGCCCTTGGAAGGCAGTAGAGGATGGCCTAGGTGTTTGGGCCCCTGTACCTGCGTGGGAGTCCTGGAGGAAGCTCCTGACTCGTGGCTTCTGATGGGCCCAGCTCCAGTCATTGCAGCCACTTGGGAAGTGAACCAGCAGATGGAAGACCTTTCTGTCTCTCCTTTCACTGTCTGTAACTCTGCCTCTCAAATAAATAAATCATTTTTTTAAAAAAGTACAATTCTTAATCATCTCGGGCTCTAAAAGTTCAATGGGTTTACTGGGTTCAGCTAGGCTGTTCTCACTTCGGTCTCTCCTGTAGTTACAATCAGAGAGTGGTTAGAATTAGAGCCACATGAAGGCTCAACTGGTCTGGACATCCAAACCAACTTTTTTGTTCATACTTCATATGACTAGGAAAAGCTGTGGCTGACCAGCCGCTCTCTCGCTCTTGCTCACTCTCTCCTTCTCTCTCTCCCCCCACCCCCTCCTGCCTGTCTCTCTGCACATGGCCTATGCAATGTCCAATTTGGGCATCCTTACAGCCATACAGCCAGGCAGCCCACAGGCAGTCATAAATCTTCTGAATTCCTCCAGAGCACAAAGATAACAAGCCAGAAGCTGCAAAGCTTTTTATGGCCCCGCCACAGTTGTCTGGCAATCTCACTTCCACTGAATTCTATTGACTTCATAGGACAAGCCCAGACTCACTGTGGGAGAGGATGGCCCAAGTCACAAAGGCAGGGTGGTGTGGCTTTCTGGAAGCTAGTCAGAACAAAGAAGTGTGATCCTTAATCTCAAGAAACTTACAGGAGTGAATAAAAATACTGGGCTAGCAGTTGTAGTCCTCAATGCTAGTTTCTGCTTTGCCATGTGCTCATTTAAGTGATTTCAACAAACACCAAAAAGTTAAATGCCATCATTATTAAACAAGGTATTTAATGACATGTAAAACTAAGTATCATGCAACAATTAAAACATATGCTTTCAAAGAGTCTTTATAAATGGGAAATGCTGAAGTTAAATGGAAAGCAGAACACATAAGCAGTATATATTTTAGAATATTCCCAATTTTGCTTAAAATACACATGGATACATACACACATTCACACATAAACTCATAGAAACAAGAATAGAAATAATTCCATGAAAATGACTGAGATGAATGTAGTAGGGATGGCACTTTTCCCCTTTTATAATTTTCTAAATTTCCAAAAGTGAATATGCATTGCTTTTATAGCAAGAATTATAATATATGGTGTAACTAATATGTGTAATTAATATCTTGGGAAGAAAGGAAAGTTGAGAGTTGATCTTTCAGACTACTTCTGGAACTTAGGGTTTCTAAAATTACCAAAGGTGACAATAGGGCCGGCGCCGCGGCTTACTAGGCTAATCCTCTGCCTAGCGGCGCCGGCACACCGGGTTCTAGTCCTGGTCGGGGCGCCGGATTCTGTCCCGGTTGCCCCTCTTCCAGGCCAGCTCTCTGCTGTGGCCAGGGAGTGCAGTGGAGGATGGCCCAGGTGCTTGGGAGACCTGGCTCCTGCCAGGCTCCTGCACCTGGCTCCTGGCTCCTGCCATTGGATCAGCGCGGTGCGCCGGCCGCGGCGGCCATTGGAGGGTGAACCAACGGCAAAGGAAGACCTTTCTCTCTCTGTCTCTCTCTCTCACTGTCCACTCTGCCTGTCAAAAAAAAAAAAAAAAAAAAAAAAAAAAAAAAGGTGACAATAAGTATGGAATCCTAAAATGATTCTTTGTAAGAATACAAATGAAGCAAGGGCATTGCCCTGCAACAGTGAAGTTGTTAAAGGAGAAGAGTTTTGGGTCATGATGTTCGTGTGATACCATTTATCCTAGTTCCATGTGAATTTGTCACTTCCAAAAAGGGGCACAAAAGCAATAGAAGGCGAAATAACAAATATAATTAAATATGCTTATCTTTACAGCATATAAGAATAGGAGAGCAAGACCATCCATTGGACCAATGGTGGGGGGAAAAGTCCTTTCCTATTTCACAGATGATCATGTACAAGGGTAAAGAACCCCTGATTTGGCTGGACACTTGGGATAAAACAAAACATGCCCCATGGATGGCCATGTGACTAAGTTTTGGACAAAAAGCTGAAGTAGAAGTGTTGGGAGTGATGCTTGGGAAATGTACTTAAAGGAGACAATAAACCTTCTCTATTCCTTCCTTTTATTTCAGAGATTTTTATTTTATTTATTTGAAAGGCAGAGTTACAGAGAAAGAGAGGGCGAAGACGGAGAGGGAGAGAGAGAGAGACAGACAGACAGAGAGAGCTCTTCCATCTACTGGTTCACTCCCCAAATGGCCGCAATAGCAGGGGCTGGGCCAGGCCAAAGCCAGGAGCCAGGAGCTTCAGCTGGGTCTCCCACGTGGGTGCAGGGGCCCAAAGACTTGGACCATCTTCTACTGCTTTCCCAAGGGCATTAGCAGGGAGCTGGATGGGAAATGGAACAGTTGAGACTAGAACTGCTGCCCGTATGGGATGCCAGCACTGTAAATGGCAACTTAACCCCTTAAGCCACAATGCTGTTCCCTGTTGCTTCCTTCTTCATGAGACAATAATACAGATGACTTCTCGAAAACAGCAACACTTATTTTGGCCCATGAGGGAGCATGCTAATGGGAGTGGAACAAGAAGAAAAAAAGATCCCAAGTCCTTTGTGGTCATGTATATATGTGTGTGTGTGTGTGTGTGTGTGTGTGTATAAAATGTCATCAAGAAATAATCTTTGGGGCCATGTGAGAGATCTGCAAGAGGCTGCTGACTCTGGGTTTCTGATCAGCCTAATTCCAGCCATTGTGGCCATTTGGGGAGTGAAGCAGCAGATGGAACATCTCTCTCTCTCTTTCTATCCTTCTCTCTCTCTGTAACCCTGCTTTTCAAATAAATAAATAAATCTTAAAAAAATAATCTTCTTGTTGCAGTCAGCTGCTAATATTTGAAGGTTTTTCGGCAGCCTACTGCCAAAAGTAATCTTACCTGATTCAAATCAAATTCCTTACCTTCAACATCTCTGGATCCTCTTTTTCAAACATGCCTCTGCCCACCCCCCGACCCAGTCAAAAAAAAGAAAAAAAAACACCAATTTTCCATAGCTGTTTCCAGGAAACCAGCTCCAAGGGCATTTCCTTTCCTTTCCTTTCCTTTCCAAGAGGAAAACATCTCCTCTCCCAGATGACAGGTTTCTTATCATTCCACACTCCCGTTTCCTCCCCATCTTTGGTTCCAGCTGCCCGTCTTCATTCTTCAAATTCTTCACAACACACTATTCCATATGACTGCTGGGCAATGACAGGGCCTCTTTGGAAGACAGGTGGGGAAGAAACTAAACAATTTCTGGCCAAACTCCTTTTTAGGAGGAAGGGAACTGGGGGAAGAAATCTGTGGGAAGACTCATACATCAATAATTGCACTATATCTTGACTATTTCCTTTATAAAGTAAAAAAAAAATTAAAGAAGGGAAAGCTTTTTAGGATGATAACATATGAGAAAGGGTAAACCTTTAATGTTTTTTGCTCTCACACGTACATCACATTTGAATTTGGTATTTCATTTCGTCTTCCAAACAACCCTGAGAGGTAAACGCTTTCATCATCTTCATCACACAGAGAAAAAAGCCGAAGCTGGGAGAAATGATTTGCCTTGGGGCCGGTGCTGTAGCATAGTAGCCTAGGCCTCCATCTGAGGTTCAGCAACCCTTATGGATGCTTGTTCATGTCACAGCCAAGCTCCGGCTGTTGTGGCCATTTGGAGGGTGAACCAGTGGATGGAAAATCTTTCTCTCTGTCTCTCCCTCTCCCTGTCTATAACTCTGCATCTCAAGAAAATAAAAAAAAAAATTTAACAACAACAACAACAAAATGCCATGCCCAAGTTCTCGTAACTTGACAGGTTGACTACTATTTTCAGATATTGGCTGCCCCACCTCACAGGAGAATTAGACCTTGTCACACTTTTGACATCAGATTTGGTGGTGTGTTTGGCCCACTGCAATGTGAGTACAGGGCTGGGTGCCAAATTCAAGCACAAAACTGCAAGTGTGGTTCTTTTACCTTTTCCTCCCAGCCATGAGATCTGCATGCTCCAGGTAACATATGAGTCATTTATAGATCGCTATGGAGGTAAGCCACAAACATTGCACAATGGACATGTAATCTGAGCAAGAAATAATGCCATTTGTATTTCAGAGTCATTTATTCCTGTCGTGATTTAGCCTCAAGTGATTGATTAACAAAACAGGTAGGTGGAAAGCAATCCCATTCAATGTAGCATTTGTTGAGCTCCCTGGTATGCCAGCAGGACAACAAGGCCTAAGGAGTTGCCTGTCCACTCCCAACCTCAGCCTCCTTCTCCCATGCTGGGAAACTCTCTAGTCTACTTAGGCCTGGCAACATATCGTTCCAGACCAGCACTGGCATTGACGTTGTTCCACAGGGTCTGTTGTCAGGCCATTCTGGCTGTAACTCAACGCACAGCAGTGCTCTTGGTTGGTTCCCAATGTTCCCTGAGGGCCCAATCTGCTGCAAGTCTGAGCAGGGCAAATGCTCTCCTGCCCCAAGTGGGCAGCTTCGGACTCCACAGATGGCCCAGAAGACCAGAAGAGTTTGCCTGGAGGCTTCCCACCGTCACCTCTTTCCTGTTCCAACCTCTTACATTGTAAGGCTCTGACAAGGGTAGGAGGGAGCAGGAATGAGGAAGCGGGGAGGAGGGGGTTGAAATCAGGCATATTGTTGCAGATTTAAGTCATAAGGCTTTAGCAAGTCCTCAAAGAATGGGCCACTCCTAACTCAGACAAATTCAAGACAGGTTAGATCTTGTCAAGGTCTAATCAGGACAGCAACCATCACAAAGAAAATCAACATCTGGGCCAGAGCTGTTTTAGAACATCAATAGTGGCTGCTGTGACTTCACAGGAGACCTTGGGTTTCCCAGATTTCACTGCAAGGTTAAGGATCAGATCAGGAGCCGAGGAGCAGTAGCTTAGGTAACCCAGAAGTCTCTAGCCCCCCTCTCCAAGGCAGACAGAGCTGAGAAAGCAGCTTCATTTGCACAGCACGCTTATTATATTTGTCATAGCAGTCACTTTCTTGCCAAAATATCTTTTCACCACCAACCAATTCACGGGCTATGGTCTATGACTAAGCTACAAGAATTTTCCCATATCTGATTATCAATAGAAGCATTGTCACTGTTGTAGAAAGATAACATCAACAAAGAAACAAAAGGGAGACAGTTATAGGCTTTTTAAAGAAAGCTACTTGTCCTTTGGTTTTTTATTGGCACTGTCATGGCTTCAGTATCTTTATTTAGCATATGTTTTTAAAATTATATTTCTTATAAGGCTTATAATCAACTTTTTAAGAGTAAACTGAGCAGATGTGCTTACCACAGTGCAGGTGTTGTGAGGAAATGTGGAAAAAAACCAGAACATACTTTGATGTTTTCTTTGGATAAGACACCATATCAGGGAAGATATATGTAAACTCCTGATGCACCTGTTTACCTAAGCAGGAAATCTACAGTTCATCTCTTTGCCCCAGTTCTACCTCTAAAGAGGGCAAAGCCTGAGCAAAAATGAGGGGGGAGTGAGATTAGAAATGAGTTTAACCAAAGATTCAGAAGAAGAATTTTGGTTGCAGTTTTCTGGACAGATTTGATTTATAGCAGAAATCATAAGGTACTACACTGTAGATATATTTTTGTTTCTTTAGAGTAAATTAAATATCTCGTAGGTGGATCCATTTCTGATTCTTTTTAAAAAATTATTTATTTATTTATTTAAAGGGCAGAGTTACAGAGAAAGAATGAGAGACAGAGAGGGACAGATCTTCCATTTGCTAGTTCCACTCCCAAAATGGTCTCAATGGTTGCAGCTGGGCCAGACTGAAGTCAGGAACCAGGAGCTTCATCTGGGTCTCCCAAGTGGGTACAGGGACTCAAGGACTTGGACCATCCTCCACCGCTTCCTCCACTGCTTTCCCAGGTACATCAGCAGGCAGCTGGATTGAAAGTAGACTCAAACCTGTCCCCATATGGGATGCAGGCACTGCAGGTAGCAGCTTAACCCGCTGTGCCACAGCATCAGCCCCATTTCTGTTCATATATTCTAGTAAAGCCTTGTGCATGTACGTGGGTGTGCACATGTGTGGCTAAGTGTGTGTGTGTGTGCATGTGTGTGTGTGTTTCTAAAAAGCTAGGAGGAAAGAGAATCTTTCTCACTGTGGTGAAGAAAATTCAAGAGACTTATTTCCAGAGGCTGTAAATCATGGTGGCAGCAGCCATTCCACCTGGACAGACAGGGCAAATCTCAATAAGTGAGGATGGCCATAGCTGTTATAACTGACACGATTCCCCCTGCTTCCATCCCCAGAATGCTCTTACTTGCTGTTAGTTTTCTTTTTCACTTTTTCATGTTTTGTCTATATTTCAACACTCCCCAGATATCCACGTGTCTACTTCCTTATTTCCCTCATGTCTTGCCCAAATGCCACTGCTTCAGTGGGCCTTCTCTATCTCACTCAAAACTGTAACCCAGGGCCAACGCTGTGGTGAAGCAGGTTAGGCCGCCACCTGCAGTGCCAGCATCCCATATGGGCACCAATTCGAGACCTGGCTGCTCCGTTTCAGATCCAGCTCTCTGCTATGGCCTGGGAAAGCAGTAGGGGATGGCCCAAGACCTTGGGCCCCTGCACCCACGTAAGAGACCCAGAAGAAGAAGCTCCTGGCTCCTGGCCTCGGACTGGCAGAGCTCCATCCATTGTGGCTAACTGGGGAGTGAACCAGTGAATAGAAGACCTCTTTCTCTCTCTGCCCCTCCTTCTCTCTCTGTGTAACTCTGACTTTCAAATAAATAAATAATTCTTTAAAGAAAAAACTGTAACCCTTTCCTTTCTAAATCAACATTCTCTCTTCCCTTTGCATCTATCGTTTCCTTAGCACTATTTGTCTTTTGAAATGTAACATTGGATACAACCAAAAGAATATGCATAACATATGTATATATATATATATATATAAATTCATAAAGCATACTAACAACTCTTGTGAAGTCCACCACTAACTTAGGAATGGAAACATTTTCATCACGATTTTTCTTTTTCTTAATGGATTCCTGACATGTGCACTAAAGAGAAAGTCCACAAGAGTACATATAATTGTAACACAAGATTGAAAAACACAAATATTCATCAACCAAAGAATGGATATATAAATCACGATATATTCACACATCAGCAGAAATAAATGAACTATGTATACACACATCTGAGTATGAATAAATCTTAGAAACTTAATATGTAGAATAATAAAGTACCAGAAAACCAAATAGAATGCTATGTCATTTATACAAAGCTTTCTAAGATATGTTTTAAAATGTTATTGTCAGCCGGCACCACTGCTCAATAGACTAATCCTCCGCCTGCAGCGCCAGCACACCGGGTTCTAGTCCCAGTCGGGGCGCCGGATTCTGTCCCAGTTGCCCCTCTTCCAGGCCAGCTCTCTGCTGTGGCCAGGAAGGCAGTGGAGGATGGCCCAAGTGCTTGGGCCCTGCACCCCATGGGAGACCAGGAGAAGCACCTGGCTCCTGGCTTCAGATCAGCGCGGTGCGCCAGCCGCAGCAGCCACTGGGGGGTGAATCAACGGAAAAAGGAAGACCTTTCTTTCTGTGTCTCTCTCTCACTGTCCACTCTGCCTGTCAAAAAAAAAAAATGTTATTGTCATTAAGCTCAATAAATTTAAAACAATGAATTATATTTATCAGCTTTATCTTAGCTTATTGTTCACATTGTACTATTCCAACTTCAATGCGTGAGAATGTCTTCTAAATTCATGTCAATTTAAAAAAAACTCTTGGTCTCTATGAACATGAAACTATAGTTTCCTAATGGGAAAGAGGCGTCAAGCTTGATGGTTTTTATTCCTTGCCACCATATAAAATGCATCACCAAATCAGGTACTTTGCCTTTGGATAACAATCCTGAATCTGGCTCCAATTCCCATCCCAAATTCCCATCAATTACTTCCTTAAATCAGGTTTTCCACTTTGAATTCCAGACATTTCATAGTTTTCAAACTCATCTTCTCATTTCAGTCTACTCATAGAGTGTCCTTCTCTGAGTTAGCTAGGAGATTAATTTTTGTTTGCCTTTTATTTGAATGGTAAATTTCAAATCAATTTAATGCAGGTTGAATGGCCTTTATTAAAAAATCCAAAATGCTCCAAAATCTTATTTATTTTGAACACTGACACAATGTCACAAGTGGAAATTCCACATCTGACCTTACAAAACTAGTTGTAGTAACACAGGTGCACTGATGGCTTTTGGCACAACAGTTAAGACACCACTGGGAACACCCACATTTCATATTGGAATGCTTGAGCTGAATCTTCAACTCTTCTGATGATTTTAGCTTCCTGCTAATGTGCA
This sequence comes from Oryctolagus cuniculus, assembly GCF_964237555.1. Lineage (NCBI taxonomy): Eukaryota > Metazoa > Chordata > Mammalia > Lagomorpha > Leporidae > Oryctolagus > Oryctolagus cuniculus. The sequence goes on from NC_091434.1 coordinate 79,597,697, forward strand.
CTCTGGGTGGTAGAAGGTGATGGCTCAAGTAATTTGGTCACTGCCACCCACCTAGGAGATCCAGATTTAGCCTGGCCCAATCCAGGCTGTTGCAGGCATTTGGGGGTGCAATAGCAGATGGAAGATCCCTCTCTCTCTCTTTGCCTTTTGAATAAATACAATAAATAAACATTTTTAACAGAATACTCAAACTTTAAAAAGTAGATACATTGAAATATTGTATAAAATTACATTATACATATGTAATGTATATATATAAATTATATATATAAAATTGATATCAGAGATGACCCCCTAAAATATATATGCCTGACTACTTCATCATTATTATATATATATGTGTTATATGTGAAGCTATATATAATGTATATTTAAATTATATATATATAAAATTGATATCGGAGATGACCCCCTAAAATATATATGCCTGACTACTTCATCATTATTATATATATGTGTGTGTTATGTGTGAAGCTATATATGAAGAAAATGAATTTTGTGTTTAGATTTGGGTTCCATCTCCAAAATATCTTATTATTTGCATGTATGCAAATATTCCAAAACCTGAAAAAAATCTGAAATCCCAAACGCTTCTGGTCCGAAACATTTCAGATCAGATATACTCCCTCTGTGGGAGAATAGCTGATTTATCAAATAGTTTGAACAGGCAGAGCTCAAACCTGAAGCATTTTTTCCCCTAGCTTCTGCATTCTGTGATGCTAGGTTAAATCTTTTTTTCTGTTTGCTTTCCAGTTCTGTCCAGTGCAATTCATATTAAACCAGTTAAAACTTCATTAAAATAGAGTTCCTTTCCTTGCGCAAAGCTCGCCTCTGGGGAAGAAGAAGAAGTGTGGCCATCACCTTTCCTTTAGTTGCTCCACTTCCCAGGTGAGGGAGGTGGGTGGAGGAGTTATGGAAAGGGATGACTGAATCGTACCTAATGCTGTTGTGCATCTCTCTTAGTGGTGCTTCTTCTTTATCCACCATTTTTTTGTGGCAGGCATTGATGACACTCTTTAGGGTGTCACAGTATAAAACACTTTAAAATGCAATGCGTTTTTACTTGGTCCTGGGTCTAGAAGGCCTGATATATCTCAGCTGACCTCAATCCCTTCACCTAGCTATATCCTGGGATTGACTCATGCTAGTCAACTATGGAATTTTCAGAAAGTCTGTGACCTGTTTTTTAATTCATTAGTATCTTGAAATTAGCCATGGAGGGTGAATTTACACTACAGAATTTGGAAAACATTACACTAGTCTACTTTTTCTCTCTGGGAGAGTCAATCACTAAATATACTAGTATTTACTAGTGCCTTCATAGCTTCCCTCTCCTCTCCACAGCCATCTACTCTGCATCTTCCTGTTGTTGGGGCTTTTGCATCTGCAAGCTAGCTCTGGGGTGGGATACAGAGAAGATGGATGAAGCCTCACTACTGTACAAAGTGTTCAAGTGACTCACAAGAAAATCATACATCCTTCCCACATCAAAGGGTACAAATACTGACAGTTGCATTGCTGGCTCATAACTCAACCCTGTCATATCTCACAACATCTCTGCTATTTCTGCTCAAATTAGGATAGTAGCAATTCTGCAATCAATTGCCTAAGAGTTCAGAAGATAAGTGTTGCTCTCTTCTTCTTTCCTTTAGGGAATTCTCAATGTCTAGAAACAATTCTCCTGGGGCTCCCTCCCCACTTAGAAAAGAAGGACTAACAGCTCCTATAAACATTATACTTCCAAGGTCTTGTCTCTCTGATGATTTGCTGTAGCAACAATTTTCAAACATCTTGCTCTCAAGACATTTTCACCCTCCTAAAAAATATTTACGACTCCAAAGACCTTTTATTTACATGGACTATATCAGTTGAAATTTATCTCATTAGAAATTAAAAATTAGAAATGTTTAAAAGATTTATTTATTTGAAAGGATTGGGTAGAGGACAGGGAAAGAGAGAGTAGAGGGAGAGATAGAGAGATAGAGAGATAGACAGATCGATCTTCCATTTTCTGGTCCACACCCCCAAAAGACCACAAAGGCTGAAGCTGGACCAGGTCAAAGCCAGGATCCAGGAATTCCATCTTGTTCTCCCACATGGGTGCAGGCGTTTAAGGACTTGAGCAACCATCTGCTGCTTTCCCAGGTATGCTAGCAGGGATCTGCCAGTACGCCAAAAGAAATTCATATGGAAGGCAGGTCTCCCAGACAGCCTCTTAACCTACTGATCCACCACAGCACTAGTTCCTCCACCCCACCCTCACCAAAAAAACAAAAAAATTAAAAGATATAAGTACACACATTCTATTGTGAGGAGTCAGATGGGTTAATAAGCAGTCAGGGTGGTCCTACTGCAATTTGGGGTGTAGAATGCTAGCTTTCCCTCAAAAGTTTATCTTTAGCAAGAACAAAGTGTTCCTCCTCCTCCTTCCTTAGGAATCTCCAAATTTACCAGGAGAATAGCAAGGGAGTAGTGAATTGCACCCTCCTGAGTTCAGTGTTTATTGTGAAAACAAGTTACCTATCCCACTCTTCTGGATGGATTTTTTTTAAGATTTTATTTATTTATTTGAAAGTCAGAGTTACACAGAGAGAGAAGGAGAGGTAGGGAGAGAGAGGTTTTCCATTCACTGGTTCACTCCCCAATTGACCGCAACAGCTAGAGCTGTGCCGATCCGAAACCAGGAGCCAGGAGCTTCTTCTGGACCTCCAGTTTTTTGTTTTATCATGACCAAGCCAGATAGGATAAAGAATTGTAATTAGGTCTTTTGTTGGGTTTTGTCCCTGCCTTGTAACTGAATGTCAATCAAAATTGTGTTTAAAAACTCATTGTCAAGGACCGTTTCGGGTTTTCGTTTCTTGGGAGTCCCACTCCATGCTGCTCTGGCTGTAGCTCTTTGGGTCTAATAAATCTTGCTTTTTAAATCCCTCTGCGTATCTTCTTGGAAATTCTTCTTCCATGTGAGACAAAGAACTGAGGTTATAATAATTTCTTTGCCACCGTTTTCCTGTAACACTATTAGCCATCAGGATGATAACAGCATCTCATTTCATGTCACCTCAGGAAATATTCACTGTACATTCTTAAAAGAATCAAAGTGAAAATAGCAAATAATGTCTTAACATAATGATAGGGTTTTGGCCTCATAAAGCCCCCATGTGAAGTTCTCAGAGAACTTTAGAATTCCCCATTAACTGTTAGGACATAGTTCCCTATGGTCCTCTGGAGTTTCTGCATGCTTTGCTGGCATAGATACCAACTGTGTTTGCACAAGATTACATTTTCAAGGATATTTGTATAGTGAACAATTAGAAAAAATAAAGAGTACCTCTCTCTGAGAAAAAAGGCAGGTTGGTTTATTGTTAAGAAATAAAGATATGTTTCCCTCCAGGACAAAGTTCATTATAAAAGATTCAAGTTCTTCAAGCTTGGATTTACTTTCCTATAATAAGCTCCACCGAACACGCAAATGTCACCTGAAACTATTCATGTTGCCATGTGAGAAACTTAGAACAAAATTTATGATATTCTAGTTACTGTTACGGTTGCAAATAATAAAGTGTTGTTTGTCTCTGACCTACAAGTCTCATGTCTTCTGCCAGCATTTATGATTTTCTAACAGGATAATCTATTAACTTGTAGTAAAATAAAGTTTCAGATCCCACATAATTCTTGACATTTACACTTTGAGAACCATGGTCTTATGAATTTAATAACATATAAACTCAAAAAATTGGTCATAGATACATCATGGATGAACTCTGGGTTTGGGGGAGAATGGTGCAATAATTGTTACATTTTCATTTTGTTACATCATTGTATTGTGATAGGAACATAATACAATATTATAGAGGATACTGAATATTGAAATTTCATAATACTTACAAAAAACCATTCTCAAAAATTCTAGAAATTTGAGCTTGCCTCCTTAAATACAATTCTAACATCACACTCTTAAAATAAAGTCGCTCTATGCTCTCTCTAAATAAGACTTTTCTGGGACTGGTGTTACAGCATAGCAGGAAAAGCCACCACCTGCAACAGGGGCATTCCACATGAGTATTGGTTCAAGTCTCCACTTCCCATCCAGTTCCCTACTAATAGCCTGGAAAAAGCAGCAGATGACCCAAGTCCCTGGGTCACTGGCACCCATGTGGGAGACCCAGATGAAACTCTCAGCTCCTGGTTTCAGCCTGGGCCAGTCCTGGCTGTTGAGGCCATCCAGGGAACGAACCAACAGATGGAAGATCTCTCCCCATCTCTCCATATGTCTCCCTCTTTCTCTATAACTCTGACTTTCAAATAAATAAATAAATAAATCTTTTTTAAAAATAAGAGTTTTCAATTAATAACTGTAATTTTATATTTTATTCATTTCATCTTAACTTTTCTGTTTTAAAAAATTCTTTTATTATGAAAAATGAAGTGCTTATGAGACTAGTAAGTAGCCCCTATTCTGTGGAAAAGTCATTGTCCCTGTCATGACTCTCACTTCTATGCTTACTCTGCTGATATGGCAATGACAATTATGTACTTTTATACATTAAAGTTGTATAATACTATTGTAGTATTTTTTGCAATTTTATAAGTAAAATTCCTTATTAATGCAAGTATAATTTAAGTCATACAATATAATTAATTCATAAAATATATTTAAGTTGTACAATATAATTGTCTTTAATATATGTCACAATTATGTAACCATAATCACAATCTAATTTTAGGATGTTTTCATCACTCCAAAAAAGAACCTAACATTGATTGGTAATCACTTCCTATTCTTCAGAATAAGTCCAGAGTAAGACTTTTTAAATGACTAGGTCTTCTTATTCTTAGATTTTGATATCAACAAAAGCTCCATTCACTTAAGTACATAAGAATTCAAGATCATTTATTTATAATTAATCAGATATTTCCAGCAGCTGAATTTACAAATAAAGAATCTAAAAATATTTTTCTTTAATGAATCTAATATTAAAGTTTCCCATGAAAATGTAAAGACATTCAAAAATACTTTAAACTTTTCCATTTTGAATTCACTAGCTATTACTAGATAACATGTTGTCTCATAAGTCAGTGACTTCAGTGATAATAGAACTGTATCATCTCACATAATTTTTTGTGATTAGGAATTTAGGAATGTCTTAGATGAGTATTTCTGGCTCCAGTCTCTCATGAAGTTGTAGTCAATCTGTCAGTCAAGGCTTCAAAGCATCTGAAGGTTTGATTGATAATGGGGGATCCATTTCCAAGATGGTTCACTCATAGTTGCTGTGGTAGGCTAAATAATGCCCCCCTCCCCAGCAAAGTTGCCCATGTATTAATTCCTAGAATGTGTTAATATGCTCTATTACATGGAAAAGTTGTTTTGATGGTGTGATTATATTAGTATCTTGAAATAGGAGATGATCCCAGATATCTATGTGTGCCTACTACAAGCACAACAGCACATATAAAAGGGAAATAAGGGGATTCAGAGTACAAGATAAGAAGACAGAAGCAAGAAGAATGGAGCAATGCAATGAAGGACTCATGACCCAAAAAATGCAGAGAGTAGCAGGAGCTGAATAGGGAAAGAAAATGAATTCTCCCTTTAGAGTCTCCAGGAGAAACCAACTCCCCAGCCAACACCTTGACTAGTCTGATGAAACTGAGTTTTGGATTCCTGTGCTGCATAGCTGTAAGATATTAACTTGCAGTGTTTTAAGCCAATGAGTTTATGGTAATTTATTACAGTAGCAATAGGAAACTAACACAATTGGCAAGTAGGTGCTGATTTTTGGCAGGAGGCCTGTTTCTTGCCACACAGATGTCTCTTTAGGGTTTTGTAGCTCTATTCAACACATGGTACTAGTTTTTCCACAGCAAGTGATTCAGGAGAACAAGGTGGAAGCCACAATGTCTTTAATGATCTTATCTTGAACATAACACTGCATTGTGATTGAATATACTACAGCTTATATAGGTGAGCTCTGCTCAAGTTGGGAGGGGATTATGCAGGACATGACTTCAAGGAAGTGAGAATCATTTGAGTCTATCATGGAAGACAGCTGCTACACACAGTAAATACTGAAGCCCTAGTTTACAGAACCCTTATGTCTTACAGAGCAGTCGCTTTGTCTGATTTTCAAGCCATTAAAGAGTATTAACCAGAAATGGACACATGTCCAACAAAAGTGAAGATGGGGGGTGAGGACTTTAGGCCACGAGACTCCCAGCCTGGCTTCTTTGAAACCATCTTCCATTGCTCCGACTGCTGTCCTTGGGCTGAGGCAATGCTCCTTGGAATTCATCCAGAAGCTCCATGGATCCTATCACAGGCTGGGTCTTCAAAAGCAGAGCCTGAGATAAAGGTTTGTATGTAGGTGATATATTGGGAAGTAAGCCCAGAGTGCAGGGGTTAGGGCCTGAATGAGTAAGTATAAAGGAGTAATAGTAAATAAAAGGATGTGCTTGTAAATTGGCTACCATAATGGATGACTAGTGTTCAGTCCCACTGGACCATCTGGGAACCCTGGAATGCATTTCAGAAGAATACTGGGTGATGAAAAGAGCAAGCATTGCTTAATCAGTTCCTACCCTATTGGATCAAAGATGGCTCTATGGGTATTCATTTTCCCATACCAGAAGGTTGTGCATGCATGAATGCCAAGCTAGTCCTCACAAGGTCCCCAAACCATGATGCCTGAGAAGCCTTGGGGCAGGAAGCAAGATATACAATGAAGGATGCCAATGAAAAAGTGCTGTCAGATTGCACCTGTGGGAGGCTGGTAAATTGGTGTGGAACTAGTGGTCAAAATCCTGGCTTAAAAGGATAAGAAGATTTGGAGTTATTCACAAGTGGTGTTCAATATTAGCTTTTTGGCAGGATGGGTGATCTGCTACAGGCTGGTGAAATAGATGGATATCCAGATGGCAAAGTGCCACCTTGATTGTGTTGAGCATGCAGTGTGGTTGGCAGAGTAATGCATGCTATATGTTTCTCCATGGGAGCTCATGGCTTTCTGTCTTCCATGGGAAAGGAGAGAGTGGTCTTTTGGCCATATATATATATATATATATATATGTATATATATATATATAATTTTATTTATTTGACAGGTAGAGTTACAGACTGAGAGGGAGAAACAGAAAGGTCTTCTATCTGGTGGTTCACTCCCCAAATGGTGGCAATGGCCAGAGCTGGGCCTATCCGAAGCCAGGAGCCAGGAGCTTCCTCCAGGTCTCCTACATGGGTTCAGGGGCCCAAGGACTTGGGTCATCCTCCACTGTTTTGCCAGGCCATACCAGAGAGCTGGATCAGAAGAGGAGCAGCCAGAATTGGTGCCCATATGGGATGCCGGTGGCGAAGGCAGAGGATTAACCTCTTACGCCACAGTGCCTGCCCTGTTGGCCTCTTCTTAAGTCCTAAATGGTATACTACATATCTTAACAGTGAGTACTCTACAATGAGAGATGATTACCACCACATTTGTCCTCAGCTTTTGGACTTAACTGCCAAATTTAGAGCCTGTAGGGGGAAAAAAAATCTCAATTATTTTTATGTTAATAAGCACGTTGTGCATCATCCAAATGATGGCCATGTGTCCACAAGGTTGGTTTATCTGGTGTCTCATCTCCGTGTTTGTAACCTTTGCGATAGTTTTTTAAATGAAAGGGCTCAAAATTCTTTGACACCCTTCCCATCAAAGGGTCAAGAGGTGGGGTCACACTTTCTACCCTTGAACCTGAGTGGATGTATGGGTCACCGTAACCAATAGAATACAGTGGATGTGACATTGCACGATTTCCAAAGCTAGGCTGGAAAATGTGAGGCACCACTGGACTGTGTATGACATTGCCATTATCTCTACATTCCCAGCATGTGGCAAAGGATTTGGACTGAAGAAGTCTCTTAACAAGCGTTTATTGAATTAATGAATTAATAAAGCTATGATGTGGATACACAAAGCATATAACTGGCATTCCTCAAAGTTCCTCAGTTTTTATTTTTTAAATGCTCCCTACAGTTGTTTTATTTCTATCTTTGAGAATTCAATCCTTCCCCTTCACCCCCATATTAAGTTCTTGTGATTTGTCTTTCTCTAAGCAAAGTAGATATTTGTATTGCATTTTTGTTTCATTGAATCTTGCAAACATTTTAGTAAATTAGGGCAGTAGTATTCTATCTTAAAACGAAGTTTGTTTTAGTATGTTTTATTTTTATGTACACAATTTGGGGGCAATTTAATTTACAAAATAGGATACATTTACAGCACACGGTTTTAAATGTTCCTTTCAGTTTGTAATGATTTCCTAAATTCCTGTACACTATTTGTATGTATCCTGTCAGTCAAATTTATTCCATATAAGAGATTAATAGAGGAATGCAACACTATAAGCCTTCCAGTTTCTTGAATGATTTTTAGTATTCTGTAACACTTTTTTGTAATTAAGATTTAAATACCCAATCCCTTAAGACTTGCCATACAGAGAGCTGTCAATCAAAGAATTGGCAGGCTCTATGAACCGCATGATGAAGTCTTTATCCCTAGTCTCTGATGCCTTCAAGACCAGCTTTTTCGAGCTGATCCTTCATTTCACATGTCTTAGAACTCACTCACACTTCTTATGCTTGGAAATGTAACACACAAAGTGACAACGTAATCCACAGCTAATAAGTTAGCGGCTATAAAAATGAACAACCACATTAACTTGCCAAGCATGGAGGATGGAGGTGTTACACTGTACTCGTGTATATATGTCTGCCAGGGCAGTGGTACATATGCCTTTGGAGATGCTTCTAAGTTATGCAGAGAAGCCGACAATAATTCTTGAACTTTGTTGTCAGGATCCAGTTTCATTTAAGAGCCAAACCAACAGCATCAAAACACTTGGCCAAGATTAGCCACAATCCAGCCGGCAAGGAAAACACACAAAACTAACCCTTGAGTTGTAAATTTTGAGGGAATAGCTATCTCTGTACACTCTGATGTGACCTAGTTTAGGGTATGTGCTTTCACCAGAAAACAAAGAGCAATAAAGGGACATTTAGAATTTTTTCTGTGTATCTTCTAGCTCATTATGCAGTTAGGTAAAACAAACTATCATTATTTAGAGAAAAAATTAGTATAAAATTTATGTCATTAGTTCAAGTATAAAAATACAACTCATGTATTTTCAAATTTTCCATTTAAAAATTTAAAATTCCAGGTCTTATTCAGCCACAAATATTAAAAGTAATCCATAATGAAATTTAATAGCAGCCTGAAATTTGAACTCCTTACCCTAAAATGGGTCTTTGTCCATTAAAGTCCAATTTTAAGTTTATTTATCTTAGGATAGAGTATTTGACACCAGCAGTTTAAATATTTATGAATAACTGATCTATACATGTTACAGTAATGTATTACATTTCTGAGTTTTACTTTTAATACAAGTTCCCGGCTGACGCCACGGCTCACTAAGCTAATCCTCTGCCTGCAGCGCCAGCACACCGGGTTCTAGTGCCGGTCAGGGCGCCGGATTCTGTCTTGGTTGCTCCTCTTCCAGTCCAGCTCTCTGCTGTGGCCCAGGAGTGCAGTGGAGGATAGCCCAAATCCTTGGGCCCTGCACCCACACGGGAGACCAGGAGAAGCACCTGGCTCCTGGCTTCAGATTAGCGCGGTGCACTGGCCGCAGCACATGGGCCGCAGCCGCCACTGGGGGGTGAACCAATGGAAAAGGAAGACCTTTCTCTCTGTCTCTTTCTCTCTCACTGTCCACTCTGCCTGTCAAAAAAAAAATTTACAAATCCCCTTACCCTCTTCTTGCTGGTGTGATTTTTAAAAATTTGTATAAGCCTGTGATTACATAAATGAAGGAGGATGCTGGTCCACTGACACAGTGAATATGGATTTAAGTGTAAGCACAGGTGCATGTTGGGAGAGGAGGCAAGCTGATATTTCCAAGTGCCTATTGTAGCACATAGTTCACATTGCTTCTTTTAATAGTACAAGGACCCTACAAGTTACACATATGACATTCTTATACTGATTCATATGTCAAAACTCAGGAGGACTGGATAAATTATCTAACCTGATAGGGCTGGTAAATTATAAAGCTGAGACATGAATCAACATCTAATTAATGGTGTGTTCATTTTATTATTCTACACAATCTTTTGATGTACAGAAAATAGAGTGCAGAGCAATATGGCTGCTGAGTAAGAGACTTTGGTGGTCATCTCTCCACAAAGACATGCATTTGAAGAGCTATTCATGCACCAGTTCATCTTCACAATAGCTAAGGAAGCTGGATGAGACACCGCAGTGTTGGATTTTGGCACAATAATAAGAAAAGATGCAGTGAAGAAGGAAAGAGCTGCTTATGTCACCCCTTCCTCAGCTCCAAGTAGTGCAGCCTGGAAAGGGATACTTTGCTTCCTGCTTAGAAGAAGGAAAGTGAATTTAGTTCAGATCTTATATTTGAAATCCACTACTAGGCCCACTATGGTTAAACACACAACACACACACACACACACACACACACACACTTATACAAACAGTGCCCAGCAGGGTTCCAGGGCTGACACCCTAGGACCACACGTACAGGCTGAAATTTTTGCCAGAGCACACACAGAGACTCCAGAGTTTGGAAATCTGCGCTATGGTGGGACCGACTTCTTTCCACATGTGTCACTGCCAGCCTCACATCAGCCTGACATGTACCCCAGAGACTTCATAAGTCATGATGACAGTGAGACTCAGGTGTGAAACAAATTTCTGCCAGCCTGGGTAGCGCTGGAGCTACTTTTATCATCCTCCCCAAGCCTTGGGCAGCCAATAAGGAATCGGTGGACTCTGTATTGGGCTGAGTACTGGAGTAGTAAAAGCAATACCAGACCCACACGAGGCTGGTAATTATATGTAGTAAAAAATAGTCCATCCCACTGAGGCACAGCACTTCGATTGGTGCTGGGTAAGTGTAGAGGCTCCTAGGTCACTGCCTGCCTCATGTGAGTCTGGTGTGCATCTCCAAGAATGCACAGAAGAGGCGGGTGTTGCAGCCCAGTGGACTGAGGCACTGCCTGTGACACCGACATCCTGTATGAGCACTAGTTTAAGTCCTGGTTGTTCCATTTCTCATACAGCTCCCTGCTAAACTGTTGCAGCCATCTGGGGAGTGAACCAGCAGATGGAAGATTTCTCACTATGTCTCTCCCTCTCTGTGTAACTCTGCCCTTTAAGTAAGTAAGTAAGTAAATACATATTTTTTAAAGATTTAAAAAAATAAAAAAAGAATTCACAAGGCCTGGTGGATGTGTGAATAAGGTGTTCCCCAACATTGTATCTACCAGGGTAGCCAAAGGGCTACCTTTATCATCTTTTCCTCACCCTTAGGCAGGAAGCAAGAAACCATGTCCATGTCTTGGACTCAGTGTCAGGTTTGGTAAAAATCTAATTCTGAATAGATCCTAATTGTTCCTGCCCTCAGGCCAGTGTTAGTGGCAAGAACCTCTGGACCTGCATAATACCAAATAGAGCCTTAGGTCCCAGTTGATCGGACTTAAATTCCTCCCAGCGTCATTTGGGCTAGTTGCAGCAGCTTTGGGCTATGAGTTGACTTTATCAACAAATAGACCACAGCAGTGTGGGCTTTGATCTCACCCCTGTGTTGCATTAGGTAGGCTGTGGGCACTAGATGTGATCTAGCATCACAGCACTGGTGGCCAAAAGTCAGAGTACATGGGCCTACTCTCATCCTGGGGGAGGCTCCCCCAGTTTGCTCTCAGAGGCACACCATTACAGATTTGGGATAAATCTGAGCTCAGGATGTCACTACAGCAGTGACCATAGACCTGCAGTGGACTTCTGGGAAAGCTCCACTCACGGCACCATCTACTGCTGAAGCAGCAGAAGTATCCAGAGGCTCAGAGCTTAGAATTTCTGTGAAGACAGCCACAATTGAGGTAAAATTATAAAGACGAAAAAAATGACTAATCTTTCAATACACAAACGATGACAATCACCAACAAGTATTAAAAACTTTCAGGGAACAATGACCTCATCTAACAAACACAAACCACCTAGAATATGACATCAAATGCTTCAGTGAAAAAGTAAAAATAGATTTTTAAAGAAATCTCAATGATCTTTAACAGAATACAGAAAAAATGATTTAATCCTCAAACAGAGAGAGAGACTTGGCAGAGAGATGGAAGTAATTTTAAAATTAAAATAGAGGGGCCGGCGCTGTGGTGTAGCAGGTATAGCCGCAGCCTGCAGTGCCTGCATTCCATATAGGTGCTGGTTTGAGACCTGGCTGCTCTACTTCTGAGCCAGCTCTCTGCTATACCTGGGAAAGCAGTAGAGGATGGCCCAAGTCCTGGAGCCCCTGCACCCGTGTGGGAAACCCAGAAGAAGCTCCTGGCTCCTGGCTTCAGATCAGTGCAGCTCTGGTTGTTGCAGCCAATTGGGGAGTGAACCAGCGGATAGTTCACTCTTTCACTGCCTCTTCTTCTCTCTCTGTGTAACTCTTTCAAATAAATAAATAAATTTTTAAAAAATAAAAATAAAATAGAAATCCTTCAACTGGAAATTATACTGGAAAAGATTTAAAATATGACAGAAGATAATAATAGCAGAATTGATCAAACAGAAGCAAGAATAAATGAGCTTGAAGGTTATCTGAAATTGCGAGTCAGAGAATAAAAAACAATCAAGAGGAATGAAGGAAGTTTACAGAAATTTTGAGGTATTATGAAAAGAGAAAACACTGAGTGACTGGGGTACAAGAAGCACTGGAAAATGCATATTCAAAGAGATACTAACAGAAAACTGTCACCCTAGAGAACGATGTAACTATGCAGGCAGAAGAAGGTCAGAGGCCACCAGTCAGATTCAATTCAACTAAGTCTACCTCAAGACATAGTATAATTCATCTTTCCAAAGTTGAAAATAAATAAAGGATTCTCAAAACTACAAGATAAATGAAACAAATAACCCATAAAATCGCCCCAGTTAGCCTCAGTGTAGACTTCCCAGCAGAAACCTTGCAGGTCATGGGGAACAGGATGAAACTTTCTGAAGAAAAGTATTGAAGAAAGAAAAAAATAAGCAGCCAGGAATTCTGTAGTCAACAAAGCTATCCTTTAGATATGAACTAAAAATAAATACATTCCCAATGAACAAAAGCTGAGAGAATTTAACACTGCCAGACCTATTTTACAAGAAATGTTAAACAGTGTTCTTCAAACTGAAATATGCTAAGGAGACAATATAAAAAGTAGAGAACTCACTAGGAAGATTATCTGAACAGACAAATTCAGAATGCGCTAACAGAGTAAACATGGTATGTAAAACACTTGGCAGTCTTCAGCATGAAGACTAAAAAGCAAAAGAATGAAAAATAATTACATATACATTAATATGCTCAGATAAGCAAAATAAAAAGATGTAAAATGAGACATCAAAATTTAAAAATGTAGGAAGGAATGGAGTGCAAGTCCATGATTATTTTTTAGTGCTTATTATCTTTTTTGGTTATTTGTTATCTCATTTTTATAGTCATTGTAAGTAGGTATCATTTCAAAATAGCTTATTATAACCAAAAGATGCTTGCTGTAAGACACAGGCTAACCAAAAAACAAAAATCTACAATAGATTTACCAAAAAATAATAAGCAAGGATTCAAAACACAGTGCTAGAGAAAATTATTTAACCTCAAAGGAAGAGTGCAAGAGAGGAAGAAAGAAACTATAATAAAATCAGACAACAAGTATCAAAATGGCAGTAGTACAACTTTACCTACCAATAACTGTGTTAATTGGAAATGGATTAAATTCTCCAATCGAAAGATCTATAGTGACTGAATGGATACAAAATCAAGACTCACTATATACTGGTTACAAGAAACTCACCTCATTTTTAATGACATACGTAGACTGAATGTGAAAGGATGGAATAAGATATTCCATGCAAATGGAACCCTGAAGAAAGCAAAAGGGACCATAATTCTATCAAACAAAACAGGCTTTTAGCTAAAAGTAGTAAAAATAGACATGGAAGGTAATTGGAAATAATAAAGGATTCAGTTCAGCAGAAGGAAATAACACTTATAAATATATGTACACCTAGTATCAGAGTATCCAAATTCATAAAACAAATATTAATAGACCTAAAGGGAGAGATAGACTCCAATTTAATAATAGTAGGAGACTTCAAAATCACACTTTCAGAAATGAACATTTCACCCAGATAGAAAATCAACAAAGAGACAGTAGAATTAAACTGTACCATTTATCAACTGGACCTAACAGACATCTAAGAATGTTCTGAGAATGCTCAGCTGTAGAGTATAAATTTTTTTCATTAGCACATGTAATATTCTCCAGGATAGATCATAGGTCACAAAACAATTCTCAACAAATTTAAAAAACTAGAAATTATATTGAGTATCTTTTCTAACTACAATACAATAAAATTAGAAATCAATAATAAGAAAAATTTTGGAAACTACATATATACATAGAAATTAAACAAATACTCCTGAACAATTAATGGATTGAGGAAAAAATTACAAAGGAAATTTTAAAGTGTCTTGAAACAAATGAAAATGAAAACACATCAAATTTGTGGGATATAGCAAAAGCAGTACTAATAGGAAAGCATGTAATATTCAAAGCTTACATCAAAAAATAAGAAAACTATCAAATAAAAATGATATTTATACCTTAATGAATTGGAAAAACAAGAACAAATCAAACCACAAATAAGAAAAACAAAAGAAATTTTAAAACTTGGAGCCTAGGGTCTGGTGCAGTGCTGGCATTACATATGAACACCAGTTCAAGTCCTGGCTGATATACTTCCAATCCAGCTTTCTGCTGGTGGCCTGGGAAAGCAGGAGAAGGTGGCCCAAGTCCTTGGGGCCCTGCACATGCGTGAGATACCTGGAAGAAGCTCCTGGCTCCTGGCTTCCAATTGGCGCAGCTCCGACCATTGTGGCCAATTGGGGAGTGAACCAGTGGATGAAAGAATGGTGAGTGAACCAGTGGATGGAAGACCTCTCTCTCTCTGCCTCTCCTTCTCTCTCTGTGTAACCCTGATTTCCAAATAAATAAATAAATCTTTAAAAAAAAAAAACTTGGACCATAAAATAAATGAAATTAAAACCCCCCAAAATCTATGCAAAAACTCAATGAAAAGAAGAGTTGATTCTTTGTAAAGATGAACAAAATTGATGACCTTTAATTAGATTAACAACGACAAAAAAAAGAGAGAGCATTCAAACAAACAAAATTAGACATACAAAAGGAGACATTACAGCTGACATCACAGAAATACAAAGGATATTTAGAGATAATTTTGGTTAACTTACAGCAACAAATTTGATGACCTACAATAGACAAATTCTTTGACACATATACCTTTTTAAAATTGAATCACGAAGAAAAAGACCAATAATTAGTAGTGAGATTGATTCAGTAAGAAGTCTGGGGCTGGCATAATGATGTAGGGGGTAAGAGTTCCTGGCTGCAATGCTGACATCCCATGTGGGCCCCGATTGAGACCTGGCTGCTCCACTTCTGATCCAGCTCCCTGTTAATGCATCTGGGAAAGCAGCAGAGGATGGTCTAAGTGCTTGGGACCCTGCACCCATGTGGGAGACCCAAAAGAAACTCTGGGCTCCTAGCTTTGGTCTGGCCCAGTCCTGGTCATTGCTGCCACATGGGGAGTGAGCCAGTAGTTGGTAAACCTCTCTGCCTCTCTCTATCTCTCTTTCTGTCTGTCCCTCTCACTTTGTAACTCTGCCTTTCAGATAAATAGATAAATCTTTTATTTAAAAAAAAAAAAAAAGCCTCCTATCAAAGAAAAGTCCAGGACCAGATGGCTTCACTGCTGAATTCTATCAAACATTTAAAGAAGAATTAACATAAATTATTCTTAAGTTATTCACAAAAAAAAATAGGAGTGGAAAATTTTTCCAAATTCATTCTTCAAGACCAACATTTTTTTGATACCAAAACCAGACAAGGACACAACAAGAAAAGAAAATGACAGGACAAAATCCTCAACAAAAGACTCGCAAATCAAATCTAACAGCACATTAAAAAGATTATTCACAAAGATCATGTGAAATTCATCCCAGGGATGCAAGCATACAACATACATTAATTACTATAAACTTGATGGATCACATCAACATAAAAAAGCATAAAATATAATTGTCTCAATAGATGCAGAAAAGACATTTGAAAAAAGCCAACATCCTTTCATCATAAAAATTCTGAACAAATTAGGAATAGAAAAAACATACCTCAACATAATAAAGCTACATATAACAATGGCTTCCCAAATTGGAAATGAGGAAGTCAAATTCACTTTGCAGATGACAGATCTTATATATAGTAACTGCACTACTTAAAAAAAAAAAAAACTATTAGAATTAGTAAATGATTTCAGTAAAGTTGCAAGATAGAAAGTTAACATACAAAAGTCAATAATGTTGTTATGCACCAGTGGCAATTCATCTGAAAAAGAGTTTAAGAAAGTAATCCCATTTCCAACATTTACAAAATAGATGCGTACATACATAGAAATAAATTTAATTATAGAAGTAAAAGATCTCCACAATGAAAACTTTAAAACACTGATGAAAGAAATTGAAGAGTACACAAAGAATTGGAAAGACTTCCAATGTTCATGGATTGGAAGAATAAATATAATTAAAATGTCCATATTACCCAAAGCAATACACAGATTCAGTGCAATCTCTCAAAATAACAATAGCATTTTTCACTTTTTTAGAAAAAAAACACTACAAAAATTTGTGTGGAACTACTAAAGACTCTGAATAACCAAAGAAATCTTGAGCAAATAAAATAAAGCAAGGGACATTATACTACCTGAATTTAAATTTAAATTAGATCACAAAGCTGCAATAATTAAAGAAGTATTCTATTGGCATCAAAACAGATACATGGATCAATGAAACACAATAGAAACCCCAGAAGTAAACCACCACATCTACAATCAACTGATCTTTCATAATGGTGCTAAGAACATGCAATGGAAAAAAGACTTTAATAAATGGTGCTAGAGAAACTGAATATCCACATGCAGAAGAATGAAACCAGACTCCTATATTGCACCATGTACAAAAATTAATTCAAAATGGTTTAAAGACCAAATGTAAGACTTGAAACTTTGAAAGTACTAGAAGAAAACATTAGGGAGATGTCTCAGGACACTGAATAAGGCAAGAATTTTTTTTAACAGACCCTAAAAGAATAGAAATCAAAGGAAAATAGACAAATAGAATTTTTCCTTAAAGCAAAGAGCTTTTGCACAGCAAAGTAAACAGTCAACAGAGTGAAGGGACAATGTACAGAATGGGGAAAAATATATACAGGTTACATATATGACAAAGGGTAATAACCAGAATAAATAAGGAACTCACACAACTAAATAGCAAAAATATCCAAAGAATCCAATTCTAAAATGGGCAATGTATGTAAACAGACATTTATCGAAGGAAGTCATATAAATAGCAGACAGGTACATGAAAAAATACTCAATATCACTTTTCATGAGGGAAATATAAATCAAAACTGCGATGAGATGTCAACTCACTCCTGTGAGATTGATTATTACCAAAACAACAAAGCGAACAAGTGCTGATGAGGATGTGGTGAAAGGGAACCCTTGCACAGTTCTAGTGAAAATGTAAATTAGCACAGTCATAGTGGAAAACAGTGTGGTAGTTTCCTTTAAAGATAAAAGTAGAACTGCCATCCCATAACTGGGTGTTCCTCCAAGGGAAATGAAGCCCATCTGCCAATGAGCTATCTGCACTCCCATGTTTATTGCAGTACTATTTGCTTTTCTTTTTTAAATATTTATTTATTTATTTGAAAGAGTTACACACAGAGAGAAGGAGAGGCAGAATGAGAGAGAGAGAGAGAGAGAGAGAGAGAGAGAGAGAGAGGTCTTCCATCCGCTCATTTACTCCCTAGATGGCTGCAATGGCTGGAGCTGCACCAATCTGAAACCAGGAGCTAGGAGCTTCTTCCAGGTCTCCCACGTAGGTGCAGGGGCCCAAGCACTTGGGCCATCTTCTACTGTTTTCCCAGGTCATAGCAGAGAGCTGGATTGGAAGTGGAGCAGCTGGGACTCAAATCAGTGCCCACATGGGATGCCAGCACTGCAGGCGACGGCTTTACCCGCTATGCCACAGTACCGACTCCTGCAGTAATATTTTCAATGGCTAAGAAATGGAAACCTAAGTAAGTGATCATTGACTATTGAATAAATAGAGAAGATGCAGTACATAAGCACCATGGAATACTATTCAGTCATTAAAGAGGATGAAATTTTGTCATTTGCAACAGCATGGATGGAAAGTGAGATAAGACAAGCACAGAAAGACAAGTATTACATTATCTCCTTCGTATGTAGAAATTTTTTTAGGAGGATACTGAAAGAAAGAAGCTTATTTCATGGAAATTAAAAGCATAACAGGATATATCAGGGGATGGGGAGGTGAGATGGGAGGAAGAAATGGGAAAAGTTTGATTAAGAGGAACTAACATATAGTTAGATAGGAGTAGGAAGTTCTAGTGTTCTGTAGAAAAAAAGGGTAACTCCAGAAAATGATAGCATATATATGTTTCTCTGTTAGAATGGTGGTGTGGTGTAGAGGGCAAAGCCTTTGCCTGTATCACCAACAGCCCATGTGGGTGCTGGTCATGTTCTGCTGCTCCTCTTCTGATCCAGCTTTCTGCTATGGCCTTGGAAAGCAGCGAGAGATGGCCCAAGTGCTTGGGCCCCTGCACCCACATGGGAGACCTGGAAGAAGTTCCTGGCTCCTGGCTTCAGATATGCTCAGCTCTGGCTGCTGTGGTCATCTAGGGAGTGAACCAGCTGATGGAAGACCTTTCTCTCTGTCTCTCCCTCTTTCTGTCTGTAACTCTATCTCCCAAAAAAATAATCAAATGTCTTTAAAAAAAAAACTAGAAAAAGAAAGATTTTGAACGTTTTCACCACAGAAGAATGTTAAATGTTTGAGTATATAGTCCATATTTACCCTGTTTGGACATTAATCAGTGCATATATGTACATATGTACAGAGAAATCACATGGTACATTGCATACATGTACACTTTTTATGTCAGATTAAAGTAAAATGAGAAAAAAAGTACAGAAAAATAAAGCATACTGTGAGTTCTTTAAGGATAGGTGCTCTAACACTGTCATATATTTCTATGCCTCTCTGTGTATATTCATTCATTTATTCAATGAGTCACACAACAAGCCTGCATTCAGTGTCTACTCTTTTCCAGCACTATGTTGGGCCATGGAAGTGCAATGGTGAACAAGACAGACAGGAGACCATGCCCTCAAGAAGCTCTCAGACTACAGAAGGTTGCAGAAAAAGCAAAAAAGACTGTACTATAGTGTAGTCAGTGCTAGAAGGGGAAGACAATAAAGGTTTAAAGAAACCTAGGCTTTGGGGATCTTGGAAGGTAGCTTGGAAGAAGCACCTAAGTGAAGTGTTTACAAATAATCAGGGACTATACAGGCGCAAGAAAGTGGCGGTGTTGCTGGGGTAAGGGTTCCTGAAGGAGGATACTGAATGAAAGATGCCTAGATTAAAGACAGAGTAGAGATAGGAAGATGGAGATGATGGGAATGGAGGTGATGTTGCAAAGGAATTTATGTATAGACATGTTCAAGTAATTGGAAACAACAGACTCACATTCGCATTCCAAGCAAATGTCTCCAAGCAGAGTATAGGGAACTGTAGAAGGCATGGGGGATGAGAGGGAGAAGGAGGCTGCCGTGAAGCAGCAGGCTAAGAGAAGCAGTGGTAGTTTGTGATCTTAATGACAGAGAGCCTGGGAAATGCACAGTCTGAATGGAGGAGTGGATGTGGCGGAAGGGAGCTACCAGAGTTTCTCAAGACTACAGAGAAGAAAGCACTGGAACAACCAACACAGGTCAAATGCCATTACACGAAAATCCATGGGAGACAGTTCTAAACAATCACTTCTCAATGATGAAAACCAGGAATTTTCATGAATCCTAAAGTTTGTCTTTCCTAGAAAAAGGCTGCCTCATCCAGACGGAAAACCTCTGATAAATACATAGATAAACATCCTGAGATGTTTATCTTTAAAAGAGGTCAGGGATCTTAATATGATATCCTTAGTCTGATAAGGGAGAAGCCATTCTTTTCTCTAGTCATGATACAAGTCTTGCTGATGTTTCACTTTCTTGCTTCCCACCAAATTAAGTTTTATTCCATATTTAGTGAGCCTATGAGGTTCCTCCTTGTGGTTATACTATACCATGCCATAAAATACTAATTAGTTTATTTATAAAGATTGCACATAAAGTCAAGAAAAGCATTACCCCTTTAGATATTCAAGAGTTATGAATTATTAATATACCTGGGAGCAAAATATAAAGGGAGGATAATTAGTTTTGAACATTAGCCAGGACTTTATAATCTAAAAATGTTTCATGTATTTGTTGGATTCTTATTCTAGCAGGTAATTAAAATTATCAGTCATATTGCATTAGATTTACATGTTATCATTTTTATTCATGCACAGAGTAAATATTTCTGAAAGCATTTCCTCTTGAAATAGTGCAGTGTTAGGCCGGCACCGTGGCACAGTAGGTTAATCCTCCGCCTGCGGCACTGACATCCCATATGGGTGCCGGTTCTTGTCCTGGCTGCCCCTCTTCCAATCCAGCTCTCTGCTGTGGCCTGGGAAAGCAGTAAAAGACGGCCCACGAGCTTGGGCCCCTGCACCTGCGTAGGAGACCTTGAAGATGCACTTGGCTCCTGGCTTTGGAACGGTGCAACTCTGGACGATACGGCCATCTGGGGAGTGAACCAATGGAAGGAAGACCTTTCTCTCTGTCTCTCCCTCTCACTGTCTGTAACTCTACCTATCAAATAAATAAATAAAATATTTTTTAAAAATAGTACAGTGTATTAAATGTTTGTGTCCACCAGAATTCATCTGTTGAAACTCAAGGTGGTGGCATTTGGAGATGAGACCTTTGGCAGGTGAACAGGTTGAACGCTCATGAATGAGATTAGTGCAATTGTAAGAGGCCAAGAGCTAACTCATTCTCTCTTTGTCATGTGACAAGTCAGCAACTCCATAGAGGACCCTCCTCATATACTAATGTTGCTGGCACTCACATTTTAGACTTCTAGCCTGCAGAACCGTGAGAAATGACTATCTGTAGCTTACGATTTTCACTAAGATAACAAAGAATTGCTTGATTTATATTTCACAGTTTGAATAAACAACTGTTATTTGAATAAACTTTCAACAAAGTTTATTTGAAACTAAGTAAATCTTCAAGGGGCAATTGCTAAATGTAAATGGCCTGTTTACTAATCAATGCTTTTCAGAAAAATGAGAGGAGAACTACTAAAAATTGTTAAAAAGCAATGTCTTCAGTAGACTATAGGATAAAACAAGGTCTCTTGGGGAAAAGGAAAAGATCCATTGATTTTAATCTTAGAATATTACTTGTTTCAAAACATTCCTCTCTCAAAACAGCTGGAAAGCCTAAACGAGATAGCAGGGCCTCCGGGTCAAGATGCAGACAGATTGGTCCTTGAGTCTCTCAGACAGGAAGAGTTTAGATCTGCTGTGGGCAAAGCTCCAAGGACTAAAGATTGTCACATTTGCCACTAAAGCTAGCATAGCAGGTGTTCCACAAGATCTATGGGTAGAAACTCTTGTCAGTTATACCTTTTTTTATTATTCATTTGAGAGGTAGAGTTGCAGACAGTGAGAGGGAGAGACAGAGAGAAAGGTCTTCCTTCCATTGGTTCACTCCCCAAGTGGCCACAACGGCTGGAGCTGTGCTGATCCAAAGCCAGGAGCCAGGAGCTTCTTCCTGGTCTCCCATGCAGGTGCAGGGACCAAAGCACTTGGGCCATCTTTTACTGCTTTCCCAGGCCACAGCAGAGAGCTGGATTGGAATAGGGACAGCCAGGACTAGAACTGGCGCCCATATGGGATGTCGGCGCTGAGGCGGAGGATTAACCTACTGTGCCACGGCACCAGCCCCCTGCCAGTTATACCTCTTATGAATTACAACTATAGAAAACTTTATATATGTTTAGCAATACAAATAGTTCTAATTTCTAGATCTATTCTATCCATACATGCATTCCTGGTTTTTGGGAATCCTGAGTAGGAAAAAATTTATAAATGTAAATTAGAAGAGATGATTATTGTCCCTGTTGGGTAGAAAGATGAACAAACATTAAAGACTTCCACAATTACTTTCCTCCCTAAAGGTATCTGCTGTTGTAACACACCTAGGTAGCACCTCCCCTCCCAATAGCCCAAACACCAGCTGTGGAGTAAATACTTCTTATAGTCCCCTTTTAGAAAACGAGTCCATCTGTTAAACTAATCCAATCCCTTCACTCTAATCAAAAACTCTTCAGATTTGGGGAATCTACCTTAATTTATCTTGGTATACTTCAGAAATTAAAAAAATAATGCTAATAAAAACATAACAGACTATCTTTTAAATTCTTAGAAAATAGACATAAAAGATACTGTGCATTTTCCACAAACTTTTTGGAAATTCTTCACAGTATGAATTTCAACTCCACTCCCATTCATTGAGCTCTCCATGTTCCCATTAACAAGTGTTTTTGATATTTTCCATGCCTATTTAATCTTTACAATTATACTTACAAAGTGCTTCTCAAAAACAGACATTTAAGCATTGCCTGAATAAACGACTTGCCAAGATCTTGGGGCAGTAAGGACCTCCATGGTATATCTATTACATCAGCATGTCTTTCAAATTTTAGCAGGAATGCCTGACATAAACACACATATCCAAAGTTTCCAGGGATTCTAGGGAAAGTTCACGATGTATTTTTTAATCTACTGGGAATTTAAGTACTCATTAGAGAAGAAAATATGCAAGATACAACTAACCACCCAGAAAAAAACATAATTAGTTTTGTATTCCTTCCCCAATGCATGGGTCAACCAGATCTGAGGATACTCGGTCTATAATGTTTCACTGTAGCTCAAGAAGCCTTGTTCCTGTATCCTTAGTCTCAGCTCTTCAAAGGGCATCTAGGCCATTGGCTCATTCTTCTTCTCCATGAGGCTGGTGGACATTTGTTCAGTATCCTTCCAAACAAAATCCATTCATGCACAGTCCTGCAGGCCACTGTCTTTTCCTCTCCAAATTTGCCTGCAATTATTTTTAGTCTTGTGGATTATGTTTTTCTATAATTTTGTCATTTTTGTGTCTTTGCTTTTCCTCCTGTTTCTCCATGTTGTGTAATATTCCTTGGAGTTATCTTTTTCCAAATGATTTCTGATGATTCAGCCCTCCACCCACACACTAATATGAGCTGGGAAGCACTCCTCCCTGCTTTCCTGACATACAAAGCTGGTTATCTCTGGAGTCAGTTTTGTTTTTCCAGCTGTCACACAGCAGCTGACCAGATCAATTTCTACACACTGAAAATGGACATACAACAAAGTGTGTTATGGTTCACTTGAGTGAACGCAGGATGTCAACAGAGCACAAAGCAAAATGGAACTCATTGAGCATCAAGGAACCTAGGCAGAGAGATAAGATTAACAATTTTATTATGTGCCAGGTACAAGGCTGGGAAGATGGAATAAAACTGAGTCCCTGCCATTCATTCAGAAATGAGAGACACAATTCCATCAGCATTCATTTGGTGAGTTTGTACATACTTAGTAAATAGTTCTTATTGCCAAATATTATTCCAGGCCCTAGAAGTACATCAGTGAAAAACACAGACAAAATCCTTGGAGATTATTGGATGCAAAAATGCATGGTAGGCAATTAAATGGGCTTTGGAGTCATGGCTCCTGGGTTGAAGGCTAGCTTTATAATACTGGGAACAATATTTGTTTTTCCTATGCCTCATTTTCCTCATCTACAAAACAACTCATGACAATGTTTCCTACTTCATAGGGTTGTTATTGAGGATAAAATGAGCTAACACAAATAAAGGACTTAGAAGAATGCCCAGTACATAGCATGGAGTCCAGGAATCTTAGCTATTATCACATTATATAATTGCATTAAAGAGTAATGAGTGTTTTGATGTAAAAAAAAAAAAAAGCACAGGGCTTTCTGGGAGCATACAGGCAAAGCACCTCACTAGGAAAGGTGGTAGGCAAGATGCCTGCCTCTTGCCCTGGGATCCTGAATGTTCACTGTTAACCAGGGCCTCACCAAATGGGAAACAAAGAAAACAGAATTCCAGGCAGACAGTAAATAGTGTTTGAATGTTCAGAAGCAAAAGAGAGATTGATTGTACTTACATTTTTATAAAGCCAATAGGTCAGTATAGGTGGTAGGAGGTTGTGGAGGAACCAAGAAATGTAAGATTAAGCAGAGATCACAATAAGGGATTCAGACTTTGTTCTGTAGTGGGAGAAGTCATTAGTTGAAAGCAGGAAAGTACAGGCTGCCTTGGAATGAAATGACATGGGAGAGGAGAAGCTGATCAGGAGAGGCTGGGAAGCAGCCTGAAATGGAAGGGAGCAAGGCTTGAGTGAAGGTAGTAGACAGGGGGCAACAGAGATTAGGGGGTCTGATGTGTAGGGAAGGAGTGATGCCTACCAAGGAGGTTTCAGGCTTGGGCTTCAAGTTGGGTTTCAGGCTTGGGCAATGTGATAAGTGATACCTCTCACTGGAAGGCATGAGGATCATGATGGTAAAGCATCAAATTTGGTGAGAGTGTGTGATGAGGCCATATTACTGCTGGTACTTATCAACTCATTCTGGCTAAAATGCATTGGATAGGCCTCGGAGTCATCTATGTGGGAAACAGCAGGAGACTTAGAATCCAAAAAAGAGATCCCTACTAGGGATATATATGGAGAAATGAACATACAGATCCAGTAATCCTTGCTTATGCACAATTTCACTTACTTCAGTTTCACTTACACAGTCTGAAAATAAGTGGAAAAATAAGTGGAAAATTCCAGAAATTAACAATTCATAAGTTTTTTTGCACACTTTCTCAGTACTGTGATAAAATCTCATGCCTTCCTGCTCTGTCCTCCACATGTGAAGCATGCCTTAGTCTAGTGTAACCATGCTTTGTGTGGTACTCACTATTAGTTACTCAGTGCCATCTCCGTTATCTGATTAACAGTCATGGTATCCTGTCATGATGTACATGTGTCACGGTATGACTGTAATGGTATACATGTGTTCATGTAACTCCTATGTAATAGTAGCCTAATGCTGTGATTCAGCTCACTTCATGTCATCCCACAGACACCATGTCATCTCACATCATCACAAGGAGGACAAGTGCAGTCCAGTGAGACTGAGGTTGGTGGTGGAGATTGTATTCACATAACTTTTAACGATTTATTTATTTGAAATATAGAGATACAGAGAGATCACATAAATTGTTACACAGTTTATTGTGATAATCATTCTATTTTATTATTTGTTATTGTTCATCCCTTAGTATGCTTAATTTATATGTGAAACTTTGCTACAAGTATGTTAGTGAAAGCAAAAAAGCATGGTGTCTATAGGGTTTGGTACCATCTGTGGTTTTAGGCATCCACTTGGGGTCTTGGAACTTATTTCCCACAAATAAGGAGGGACTACTGTACATTTGAAGGCTTGAGAGTAGCTCATTTAACTCAGTAGTTATCTCATTAAGTCTCTACAACTCTGGGAATTAGGTTGTTAAAAAATAGCCAAGGGCATATAATAATTGGATAGCAGACCCAGGCTTGTCTGACTACAAATCTTCACTCTTTTCTATTCCCCCTGCTGCCTTCCAGGTGGCATGGTGAGTGGCTGGAGGAAGCAGTTGTCTCTGTGCTGCCAGCATTGGCACATGGCTCAGTTTACTCCAACCCAGCACTGCTGTAGTATCTAGAAGTGCAAACACTGATAAAGTATGGTTGCTGCGTTCAAAGCAAATTAGGAGAGACAGGAAGTCTACAGATTGCTTCAATAAAATATGCTCAGGACAGTCAAGGAGATATGAGCAGGATGGATTTGGCATGACCTTTTAGAATCAGGAACTGAGGTCACCGTTGTGGTACAGCAGGTAAAGCTACTGCCTGTGAGGCCGGCATCTCATATGGGCACTGGTTCAAGTCCTGGCTGTTCCACTTCTGATCCACCTCCATACTAATGGCCTGGGAAAGCAGTAGAAGATTGCCCAAGTGCTTGGGCCTCTGCCAGCCACATGGGAGACTAAGAAGAAGCTCCTGACCCCTGCTTTGGCCTGGCTCAACCATGGCCATTGTGGCCACTTGGGGAGTGAACAAGCAGATGGAAGACCTTTCTTTCTGTCTCTGTAACTCTGTCTTTCAAATAAGTTAATCAATCTTTGGGAGAAAAAAAAAAAAAAGATCAGGAAGGCCCTGCCAGTCTTAAAAGTCTTGATAAAATGCATAGGTAAAGCCTATCAACTTCCACTGAAGACTCTTTGATAGTTTAGAAAGAGAGGATGAGGTTTAGCCTTTGCCTGAGGGGAAATATCATGGATATTTAGCATGGAGGAGGCATTGAAAAAGAAGTAGCAAGACCTTGGAGGGAAGTAGTTGAGTAGGCACCTAGGGAAAAAAGTCAGGAAGACCACTGCACTTTGGACATCAGACCCATGCCCAGTGGATTACTGTGGCTTCCCAGAATTCTAAACTTCCTCCAAACATATGTTTAGAGGGCCAGTAAGGCCTCATTACTTCTAATATTTGGTCTTGAGGATTGCTACAAGCCCAAGTAACTTAACAATTGAACCCTGGTTTGTAAATTCTGTGGTCCTAGTTGGATGTGCCTTGTTCACTCTCTGACCAGCACACAGCCTGGCAAAGTAGCCCCTTAGTAAGTATGAATCACCTTCCAACTTCTCCTGAGAGCATTTTTAGTTTATTTTCAAACACATTAATGCTAATACTCAGTTGGTCTTGGCAACCATTTGGGGAGTGAACCAGCAGATGGAAGACCTCTCTGTCTATCTCTCTCCCTGTCTATAACTCTGCCTCTCAAATAAAATATAAATAAATCTTTAAAAAAAAAGATGGTAAATTTTGTCATGTATATGTTAACATTTTATTTGTTTTTATTAAAAAAAAAGATTTCTTTATTTGAAAGGCAGAGTTACAAGAGGTTGAGGGGAGACAGAGAGAAAGAGAGAGTGATCTTCCACGTACCGCTTCACTCCCCAAATGGTCACAAGAGCCACTGCTGGGCCATGCAGAAGCCAGAATCCTGGAACTCTGTCCGGATCTCCCACATGGGTGACAGGGACCCAAGTACTTAGACCATCTTCTGCTGCTTTACCAGGCAAATCAATAGAGAGATGGACCTGAAATGGAGCAGCAAGGACTTGAACTGGCACTCATATGGGATGCCAGTGTCTCAGGCAGCTTAATCTGCTGTGATACAACATAGGCCCCAGCAGAAATTTTAAAAATAGAAATGAATGGCAAACCTCTTTCACTCTACCCCAATAATTAGCATGAACTTTTCTATTTTTCCTATCATTGATGTTCATAGAACAGCACACCATAAAATCAGGAGACCTTCTTATATATGGTTTTGTGATTATATGACTTCCCACTGAGAGAATATGTGGTTCTCTCACTTGGCAAATTAGATGCCCCTTTTTAGTTTAATTTGAGCTCAGATTTTTTTTAAGATTATTTTATTTATTTGAAATACAGAGTTACAGAGAGAAGTAGAGTCAGAGAGAGAGAGGTCTTCCATCAGCTGGTTCACTCCTCAGATGGCCGCAACAGCCAGAGCTGCGCTGATCCGAAGCCAGGAGCCAGGAGCTTCTTTCGGGTCTCCCATGTGAGTGAGGACATCTTCTACTGCTTTCCCAGGCCATAGCAGAGAGCTGGATCAGAAGAAGAGCAGCCAGGACTAGAATTGGTGCCCTTATGGGATGCTGTGCCACAGCGCCAGCCCCTTAATTTGAGTTCTGAATCCAGCCCTATTCTAGCAATTCTTGTTCTTTCTTTTCCTAAATTGTAGAAACCACAGCCCATCTCTTCCTCTATAGCTCTAACCCTGATTCCTGCTCCATAAACAACCACCACACACCACATCAACCAAATGTTTACATTGTAGAAAACACTAAGGGGAAGGTGACATCATTGCTATGGTTATTGTGTGAGAACCAGGGGCCTATACATTTTCTCATAAAGTCATCTAATTATTTAACTCAGGGGGCTGATATAGGCAGATTATGGATATTAAAAAACCCACAAGATATCCAAAGGATACATCAAATGCAGAACACCAAAGTCTCCTCACATATTGGTCGGTGTCTGCTCTGACAGGTGGGAAAAGACTTATATTGAGCACTGTGTGTGAGAAGAACCCTTTATTTTGGCATTACCCATCTTGGAGCAAAGCAAAACACAATGACCATTTCTAGGAAATAGTTTTTAGAGTTACATGTCAACAAATATAAACAATTCTTTAACAAGTTGTACATAGAGGCAGCTGCTGAATTAATTTTGCAGCATCCAGAGTTTGTCAACTCCCAGTCCATCACTAACTTTCCTTTCTCATATATGTAGCTGACAATGTTGCCTGACTCTAACATGTAAAGTTCAAATCTAATTGGATTCTTTTCCCAGGCAAATGATTCAATAGTTTTCTAATACAAACTAAATATTCAATTTAAGCCTGAGGGATAGGTCCATGGCCACCCTTCATTCCCCAGTGCTTTCTAAAATACATTATATCCTGGCAAAACTCAACTGACAGATATCCTCTAAAGATCTTCCAGGCTTCTTACTCAGGTCTTTGTGTATTTGTTGTTCTTTGGGCCTGAAACTTTTTCCTTCCATACATTGAAAACCATAGATTTATCTAGCTAGCTAACATTAGCCTATCTCTTGGTAGAAATAAATTTTATTGTAAATGGGTTCCACCAGTAGTACAAGCAGGATAATTTTCCAATTGTGATTGGCTGGTAGAGAAAGGAGAAAATTGAAAACAAACAGATGGAGTCAATGTGTAAGTCAACCTGGAACAGGTGAATTTTGATCTGAAGTCCAAAGGAGATGAGATGTGGGGTTGGACCTGAGGGTAGCAGGAAATCATTGCTCCATAGATGGGTCAGAGTTCCCTAATCAGGTAGAGGGCAGGCATCCACTGAACTCAGAAACAAGTAAGTGCCTATGTACTGCTTTTATTTATTCTCCATAGATGAGGGCAAGGAGCAAAATCCATTCCTTCCCTTCCCCTACCTGTTCCTCCCATCCTGCCAGGTATCATCTTCCATCTCTCCTTCTCTCCACATGCAAGATCCAGCTTCTTTCAGGCTTCCAGTCTAAGCCCCCAAGAACACAGAGAAGAGTTTATTTTGCTAACTTTTCCTTACTTAGTATTTTTTTTTTTCCATTTGCTCAACTGAGAGTTGACTATCGATATATTCAAGCACTTTACTAGGCACTGGAGAGAATAGTCAGGAAAGACAAAGGCATTTCGAGTTCCTCAAGGCGACAGGTTAGCTAATATTAACTCTAATGGAATTTAGTTATTTTCATTTGGGTTCCATTCTCCTTTCTTTCCTTCTCCTTCAGAGGCTGACCCCTGTGGAGAACATTCTCTCTTATCCAAATATATTTTTTGTGCTCTGTCTTCAGTTTAGCTTAGGCAATGAAATTGAAACACACCAGAGAAATATTGAGAGTGGAGAAACAGATGGAGCTATTGATTTTTCCTGCTTATTAGCTTCTTTGTCATATTACTGTCTATCTGGTGCTGGTTACATCTCTCTATGGCTACAACTCACTTAAGGTAACCCCAATTCTAAGACTCAAGTTCCTAGAAGGGACTACTATCATACACAGTTGAAGGAACAATGTGGTAATCCAAGTGTTTGGCTTACAAAGGAGGTGGCTCATTTATCCTGAAATACTTAAGAAGGGAGAAAATGGGCAATATTCTAAATTATGGTTGGATTCAAGCAATAAGAAACATTCCATGTCTTGCAGGCAGAAATCTGACTTAAATTTCCATAATAGGAAATAATTTCCTCTGTTTTAGTCTTTCTTGCCACTATAAAAGAATACTCAGGCTGAATAAATTATAAACAAAAAAAGGTTGCCTGGCTCATGGTTCTGGAGGTCTGGAAATCCAAGATTGGGGGCCACATCTGATGCAGATCTTCTTGCTATGCCATAATATGGCAGAAAGGATCACAAGACAAGACAGTACAGGGGCATAGAAGGCTTTTTAACTCTCCTCCTTTACAACTAACCCACTCCCTCAATAATGGCCTTCATCCATCATGAAGATAATGCCCTTTGGCCTAATCACCTCTTAAAGATCCCACTTCCCATTTTTTTGTTTTTAAAGATTTATTTATTTATTTGCAAGTCAAAGATACAGAGACAGAAGGAAAGGCCAGAGAGAGATCTTCCATCCACTGTCTCACCACTCAAGTGGCCACAAGAGCTAATGATTAGCCAGGTCAAAGCCAGGAGCCAGGAACTTTATCTGGGTCTCCCACATGGGTAGAGGGTCATCTTCCTGTGGCTTTCCCAGGTGCATTGGCAGGGAGCTGGATTGGAAGTGGAACAGCCAGTAATCCAACTGGCCCCCATATGGGATGCTGGCATTGAAGGTGGTGGCTTACCTGGCTACACTACAACACCAGTCCCAAGATCCTACTTCTTAATATCATCACCATGGCAATCAAACTTCAACATGACTTTTGGAGAGGTTATTCAAACCACAGCAGTCTCTCACCCAGTTCTCAAATTCAGACTAATTAATAGACCCAAAATGCCTTGTTCAAAAT
Organism: Oryctolagus cuniculus; assembly: GCF_964237555.1. Lineage (NCBI taxonomy): Eukaryota > Metazoa > Chordata > Mammalia > Lagomorpha > Leporidae > Oryctolagus > Oryctolagus cuniculus. Next base: position 79,628,508 of record NC_091434.1, read on the forward strand.
GGTGGTCATATATTTTTGAAGAGAGACCTAAAAATGCTATATCACAGAATACAAGTTAAATTTTCGTCCAAGTCCCCCCTAGAAGAACACATGACCTATAGCTAAATTTGAAAATACCATATGAAAGTTGATATGCCCAGACCTGCCCACAGTTATTAAACATGGACCCTAAATTACCATCAATCAAGTGGCTTAAAACAACACAAATTTCTTATCTAGAGGTCAGAAGTCTAAAATATGTCCTACAGGGTTAAAATCAAGGTGTCACCAGGCTTGGTTCATTTTGGAAGCTCTAGAGGAGAATCTGTTTCTCTTATTTCTCTAGGTCCCAGAAGCTGCCTGTATTCCTCTATGCATTTGTTCTCTGCTCCATAAGGAAAGACTGAAGTCTCAAAGGCCAAGTTGAAGCCCTCAATGCTGTCTCTCCACATAAATATGTAAAGCAAAAAAGAAACAGTTCATCCCTGGGTATATGCAGACATTAACAACTATGCAAAAATTCAAAAGACATAGAGGTGTTGGTTCTCCAGCCCATATTCAATTAATTTGCCTGTTCTGCTTGTGCAAAAGTAAGATGCTTCATGGAGAATAACTAGGACAATTTCAGTGGCTATTTCAGATGTGGTTCTATCTGTCACTATTAACATGCACTTGTTTTCCCTTGAGTTTTATTAATAAGGAGTATCTAAAATAATTTACCTTAACTCGACAAGACAACAATGAATTTTTGCTATCTTATTTCAGACTAACGTCAACTATCTTCTTCTCTGTCACAATGTGGTCTTCCAAGACATTGATCATTTTGATATCTGATAGAATGCCACATTGGTCAATTACTTTCATGATATTACATTAAATGGATTGAATGAACAGTAAGTAACAGATTCCTTACTTCAGTTCCTTGTTTTAGTAAGACAAACTTGGACATAGGTTAGATTATTAAAATCACAGAAAATTTTATGAACATTCAAGAGATAGAGTGTGAAACATCTCAGAATAGCCCTTCTAATGTGAAAGGGTAAGTCAAGGCTAGCTACATTTTTTTTTTTATTTTGGAGACACCATATACTCATACCACAATTAAGTGTACTTCTCCAACCCTTTGCTCAGTAACCTAAATGTCTATGTCAATGGATCCTGGAGCAAGATAGGACTGTGCAACTCTAGGAATAGTGCAAGTTGCCCTGCTATTTGAGTGTTATGACATAGCAGACACAACAGTAGTTAATAAAATTGTCTATAGCATCTAGAGATACATGGCCCAATAGGAGAGTCATGGAGCAGATCCCTAGTATTTCAGAGCAAAGTCATGCTCTCTTCCAAGTTACTGGTTATCTGCTAACATATAATAAATTACCCTGATGTTTTGGGGACCGTCTTGGAGTCTGGCTATAACCACCACAGACTTCACAATCTGAAAAGCAGCAAGTGTCTTGCTCCTTGGCTCAGGTGGAGACTGAAAGCATAATCACGAAGAACAAAGGTATCAGTTTGTGAGGGCTGCTGTAACAAAGTACCAAAACTGGGTGACTTACACAACAGAAATCTGTTGTCTCATAGTTCTGGTGACTACACATCTTAAATTAAGGGTTTAGCAGGACTGGTTCCTCTGAGGGCTGTGAGGGAGGCTTCTGTTCTAAGCCTCTCTCCCCTTGGCCAGAAAATCGCCTCTTCCATCATCTTGCCTTTGTGCATCTTAGTGTGTTCACATTTCCTCCTTTTATAAGAATACTGGTCATATTGATTTAGGGGCCAGACTAATGACCTCATTTTAATTTGATAACCCATATAAAGATGCTCTCTCCAAACAAGGCCATATTCTTCTAGATTAGGACACGAACACATGCTTCTAAGGGGGACAAAATTAAATTTATAATACCAACTTGGAGCCAGCGTTGTGGTGCAGTGGGTAAAGACGATAGGGTGCCTGTGACAGTGGCACGCTATCTGGGTGCAAATTCGTGTCTTGACTTCTCCACTTCTGATCCAGCTCACTGCTAATGGCCTGGGAAAAGCAGAAGAAGGTAGCCACTATTTTGGCCCCTGCCACCCACATGGGAGATCAGAAAGAAATTCCTGGCTCCTAGCTTCATCCTGACCCAGTCCCGGCAGCTATAGATAGAAGATCTCTCTCTGTGTCTCTCCTTCTCTCTCTCTCTCTCTCTTTCTGTAACTCTTTCAAATAAGTGAGTGAATCTTTAAAAAAAATGCAACTTACTTCAAAATCTAGCTAGCCATAATGAATAGGTTTTACTCAATCTAACATATAATAAAATTGGATATGTGCAGGAACATTCTATTATTAAGTAAAAATACTATCTATATTATATGAGATGAGCCCAGATCCACAAGACATGAGAAAATCACAAGTTCAGGGAACTTAAGTGTCCAAGATGCCTTCTCCAACTGCTTCACTGTCTCTCCCTCAATACACACCTATAGCTTCGTGGGAACTTTTCTATAACCAGACAACAAAGGAAGGAGAAGAGTCAGCCTCAGGCAAAACAAGCTGGTATAAGTAAATAAGTGGATGGCTGATGCATCGAAGTCCTTCTCAGAAACGACCTGAATAGGGCAGAAAGAGAAATCTTAATGATGGGCAGAGCTTCGAGCAGTACATCTGCTTTTCCATTTTGTGTGAAAAAAAAAAAAGGTGGTCTGATATAAAATCCACACTGACTCATAAAGGATAGCTAATGTGTTGGCCAGCTGGTTCCTCAAGGACTTAGAAAAACAAAATTGAAAGACTGGGAGGGGAAAGAGGTCAAGGTGAGGGAAGCACATGAAAGAGTCTCTCAGACATGAGAAGATGTTTGTGTCTCATGGCATGCCCTCCAAAGAACAAGAGGACCTGCCCTATGGATGTCAGCAAACCCCCTCCCAGCTTCCCTGGGGCCTGCTGAATGTACAGTGTCGTGGTGCAGGCATGCGACATAAGCACAGGCTCAACCATATGGGCTTCCTTTACCAAAGGCTGATATGGCTACACCCTTACCAAGTGCCCAAACTACCAAGAGCAAAGGACAACACAGACCACTCCTGTGGCACCACTGCCTGTAGCCCTTACTGGAGGACCGGTCTTCAGAGCTTCAGCTCATGGTCCCCAGGAACTCTGCTGACTCACCTTCCTCAGCAGTTGGAAGAGAGAGGAGGGGATGGATTTGAGACATTCTTGTAGAAGCAGAACTGAGGGGAATTTGTGGCAGTCTTAGTCATTTTATGATGCTACAACAGATTACCAAAGACTGGGGAACTTATAAAGAAAAGAAATTTATGTCTTACTATTCTGGAAGCTGGGAATGCCAAGGTCAAGGAGGCTGCATCTGACAAGGGCCTTCATTCTGCGCATGCCCATCATGGCAGGTGGAAGAAAAAGAGAGCCTGAGTAAGCAAGAAAGCAAGCAGGGAGACAATTCTTATAGTAACTAACCAAGTCCCACAATGATGACATCTAACCATTCCTGAGGGCGGACTCCCCAGGGCTTAATCCCTTCTTAGTAGGGTCTCTTCCCCAAACACAGTTGCACAGGAGGTTAAATTTCCAGCACATGATTTCTAGGGGTACACTTTCAAACTGCAGCTGTGGCTGAGAGAGCACCACAGGAGAGTGGGGAAGAAAAACAATGGTAACTAAAGTTCACAGTTCTTGTGACTAGTGCATGGGGACACTTCTTATGAAGATAGAGATTTTCTGAGAACGATGGCGGGAGGTTGATGAAGAAGATGCAGAGTTCAGTTTGAGCATTTGGAGCTGAGAGTGAGTGAGTGCATTTATGTATCATCAGCAAGGGGAAAGGGGGAAGGGAGAAGTCTAAATTTAGAAGCATGAAGGCTGGAAATTGATCTTATTCATAACCATGTGTCAATGCCCCCACAGCCTCCTGCATTTTTAATCTTTTGCCTGTTACTCCTGACAGAGAGCCTGTTGCTTGCCAGCTGCAGCAAACAAGCTGCAGAAGTCTTCTGGGGGGAGGAGTTCTTATCTTCACTCCAGGAAATAATCATAAAGTGTCACAAAAAGCAAACGTTTACCTGTGTATTTTATACTAAAAGGCCAAGGGCACTCCCGCCACCAGTCTTGTCCCACTTTATTGCCAGCACCAAGAACAGAGTCCTCTACCTTGTAGCCTCTCAAATATTTGTGGATGAATGGAATCAGTGGAAGGACACGGGGATGAAAGAATGAACAATCCTGCAGGGCATAATGGTGGCAGAAGCCTTGTGAGAATTTTCCCCTCCCCAGAACTTTTGGACAAGACTGAAAGAAGTGTGGTTGAGAACATGAACTCTTAACTCGGACTCCACAACTCCCTAGCTGAGTGATTGGTCCAAATTACTTACCCTCTCTGTGCATGCCCTCCTCCCTGTGAAATAAACACAGTGAATGCTCAGAGCAGCAATTGGGGGAAAGTCTGAAGTAAGTGGCAGTGTTATTATTTCTGGCATCTTGACGCGAACCTAAACCTGGGAGACATGCATTCCAAGAGGTGGGCAAATCCTCATCCTCCGCCTCTAAGGGAATAGCACTTTTGTCTCCCTTCTCCTCCCGGACAGCTTGTTTTTTGAAAGTTTTTATTTAATGAATACAAACAAATACAAATTTTCATATGTACAGCTTTTAAGGATATAGTGTTTCTTCCCCCCATTCTCACCCTCCCACCCCCACTCCCATCCCACCTTCTACTCCCTCTCCCATTCTATACTAAGAGATTTCAACTATTTGCACCCACACAGACACACAAAGTATAAAGTACAGTTTGAAGACAAATTTTATTGTTAATTCTCATAGTATAACTCATTAAGGACAGAGGTCCAGCGTGGAATGCAAGTGCACAATTACTCCTGTTGTTGATTTAATAACTGACACTCTTATTTATGATGTCATTGCTCACCGGAGGCTCTTGAAATGAGTTGTCAAGCCTGTGGAAGCCTTTTAAGTCCACAAACTCCGTGGGTTTTTAGACAGGGCCATATGCAAAGCGGAAGTTCTCTCCTCCCTTCAGAGAAAAGTACAGTCTTCTTTGATGTCCCCTTCTTTCCACTGGGGTCTCACTCACAGAGATCCTTCATGCAGAAGAGTTTTTGCTACTTTGTCTTGGCTTTCCATGCCTGAAATGCTCTCATGGTGTTTTCAGTCAGGCCTTAGGGGCTGATTCTGAGCCAGACAGCTTTTGATACCCTAACCCACGCCCTTGTTCACTGGCAAAAGACAGAGGGCCTGGGTCTCAGCTGCAACTTCCCACAGTGAGCTGTGTGTTTCCCAAGCTTCTGGGCTTGGCTTCCCTCGAGTATCCACGAAGGGCTGAGCACCACGTACTCTTCAGCTCAAGTGTAGCTGGCCTCGGGTCTGCGAGTCCATGCTAGGCGCCCGCTCGCCTCCGCCCCCTCGGCGCTCAGCTTCTTCACCTCTCACTCTTCCGCCGGTGCCCTGGGCTCCCCGCACCCTGCGCTCCCCGCACCACCCCGGGGAGGCGCCTCGGTGGAGTTCCCAGGCCGGAATGCCCACGCCCGGAGCGCAACGCACCTTCTCCCGGGCAGCCCGCCGGCGGCGCCTTTAGACCGAGCGCTCTGGGCGCTCGCTCACTAATGTTTAACTCGGAGCCGAAACTTGCGAGAGCTGAGTGACTCCGCGGCCCCTTGCGAGAGCTGAGTGACTCCGCGGCCCGGGAGCAGCGGAGCGGGACGCGCGTCTTGGCGGCTCGCGGTGACTTGTGCACGCGCCCCTGCTCGGAAAGCTCAGTTCTGAGGAGACGCCGACAATGAAGGTGAGTAGAGTGCTTCTCCCTCCCCCAGTCCCAGGTCTAGCTGTGGATGTCCACTGGCCAAACTCTCCCCAAACCGTCCCAAAGCCCGCTGAAGGGGCCCTGGGACTGCCAGTAGGCGGAAGCCCCCGGGGCCACGCTCTGACAGGTGAAAGCACCTCGAAGCGCTCTGGCTGAGTTCCCTGACTCCTGTGGTTTCTGCTAAGACCCACGCTCCACCGAGCCTTGGAAGTCCGGGAGAGCCACCCACAGAACGCACGCCCAGAAGGGTAGGGGTAGAGCAAACAGCAGTTATGTGCTCCGAGGCCACAAGTTTAAGGGAAGTCTGGTGCACCCCCCTCGTGTAACACGCGCCCATCTGCAAATTCTGCTGCCTCCGGAGCAACCAGAGCCCCGACCCTCTCCTGCAAGTTGGGGGGCCGAACGCTTCCCTCTAATTGGACATGATCTGCCCGGCTTGCAGACGCCGTGGAAGGTGCTCCTGGGACTGCTGGGTGCTGCTGCTCTTGTCACCATCGTCACCGTGCCCGTGGTTCTGCTGAACAAAGGCAGTAAGTTTGAAACGCTTGAAAAACATGAGACAGTTGGCTGCCAGTCTTTTCACACTGAGGGGGACAAGGGACTTGCTGGGGGCTTGGACTAGGGCGCCAAAGTGTAGCTGAGAAGGCTTCCCTGGCAGCGGTGGGCTGCTGGATGCACTCTGCAGGGTCTCAAGTGTTTAGGCTGTGAGCCTTACAAACACCACATTCTTTATGTTTTGTTATGTACTACCTGAAACTGAGGGGGAAGTCAAGATCTCTTTTTATTAAGTTTACGTTTAATTTTAAAAGTTTTAAATTTAAATATATATATTTTAAAAAAGTTCATGGTGAGCTTTTCAAAGAAAAAGAAACAAGACAATGTTTAAAGATCCCAAACAAGGCAGTTAGGATGTCTAAAGGGGAGAGAGGGTATGAGAAAGAACACCCCAAAATACAGTTTTTTGAGAATAGACAATGAACAGAGATCCCAGGATATTTTCCTTTTGAGATGAGAAAAAATCATCAACTGGAGGATCCATGTAGGGAAGTAACTATTTGACCAATTTAGGAGGGCTGCAAAGCTAAAACATGATGTTGATGTGCATGATAATATTCAGCGGGGGCTGGAATTTGTGATGTTCCGATGGGTTCTTTCATTTCAAGTCCCCTGCATGTCTTTTTAGTTTGCCTGAATGTTCAGTTAATTCTGTTCTTTAATATATGACTCTCAGATCATGGAAGGTTCACTATTGGGTATAAGTAAGTGAGAATAGCTACTTCGGGTTTCCTCTGGTCCTGTTTTCCTTTTCAACACTTTCATTTCAGTATTACTTGTTTCTAAGTTAGTCAGCTAACTGAAGCATTCTCTTTGGATAGTTTAGGCAGTTAGGAAATGTATAGTCAGTGCTTTCATACCCAGGGAGTCTTATCCAGATTTGAAGGTGGCAGTTCAGAATTACTTGGCAGAATTATCAAAAATGCTTGCCCTGCAATTACGGGACCAAGACAGAGGTGCCAAAGGTTAAGCAACAGAGCCAGTTGATCTGTTGTAATTACATTAGTTACTTCCATTCTAGACTATCAAATGACATATGTCAGGTCCGTTTATGTTTGACTTTTATGAACTGTTAATTGGTAACTATTTTCATCAAGTGATACTTTGTATACTCAAAGTGTGCTCTGTCGATATCATCAATATTTATAGGACTCACATTATGTTCCTCGAGTCTTGCTAGCTGCTATGACTACAAAGATAATGTTTTATAAATAATGAAGGTCCCTGGCCTCAAGAGGTTTACAGTCTAGTAGGGATATGCAAACAAACATATCTGCTGAAAAGTAGTGTGGATAGCCTGTCTCCAGTGCATCTCTTCAGCATCTCTGGAAGGAGTGATAAAACTGTAATCACCAGGACTTCTCTTCATAAAAGTTAGGGGAATATTGGTCTTTGAAAAGCCACTTGAGATGGGCGGTAAAACAGTGTAGAGAACTGGAATGTACAGCTGACTTGTATGGGGCTTGCTTGAGTTCACTACGTGGATTCTGTTTTGCTGGACAGAGTATACAGACAGGAGAGCATGCCTGGCCATTTCTCCTAAATAGTGCCTAATCTCTTCTCACAATGAAATGTGAACAGATTTCAAGAATGTTCATAAGAGACTCAGGTGTCTCCATCTAGCTACTTTCAGGATTCAAGAAGATAATCTAGAAAGGCTTGAACAATCTGCCCTGAGGGTTAGAAAAGCTCTCCTGGAAAAGCCAGGAGGACTTCTCAGGTAACTTCTGAGAGGAAGCTTGAATAGTTACCATCAGTTTCTGGAGATAAGGTTTTCCGGAAAATGCGAATGCCCTGTGTGACAACACAGAGACTGAAGATTACATCCTCCACTCTGGGATTCTGAAAAGACCTGGGGCCAGAGGGAAGGGTGGGCAGCAGGAACAGGAGTTTGGAATCTGTGCCACACAGAACTATTGCAGACTTCTGAGTGTGCCTAAACTCTTGGGCATGAAAGGAAGAGCTAGGTTGAAGTGGCGAAGACTGGATGGGGAAACAAGGGAAATGGCCCAGGGTCACTTATGATGCAAATCAGAATTTGGAAACTTTGGAAACATGTATGATTGGATTTCCATAACTTCTAAAACATTGGGTGGTGAGTGGAAGGGTTACTGAGGACGTGTCTTGGGCACCTGTGTGGAGATGTGGTTTCATGGTAGCTTTATTTACTCTTATCACTCTAGTTATTTCTCTTCTTATATTCTTAATTTGCATGTCTGTATATCATCGACTTTTGTCGCCTCCCTTACCATAAGGTACAAAGATGAAAGTTCAGGAATGCGGAATTTTCACTGAATCAGCAATATCATTCCTGGAATGTTCTTAAAAAGAATACCAAATCATTCCCCAAGAAGATACCTCCACATTATCAACAGGAAAGAAGAAAGGAAGGGAGGAAATATAAAAGAAGGGTTAAAGGGTAAGGAGAGGAGAGCAGAGAAAGGCAAGGCAAGAGGCAAGGGAAGAGAAGGGTAAAAGGGAGGTTTGATAGAAAAACAAAACAAAGACTTGAATTATGCAGAAAGCGAAGAACTAAACAGCCGAAAGGAAGGAGGAAGAAATCAGAAAATCCAAGTTTATCCCCTGAGAGACTGGTTGGTTTAAGAGAAGGTCAAGTGTTTCCATGTGGAAATCTGACTTTAGTGGAACTATACACACCGAGACAGAGGTGGAAATCTTCATGGCTTAGTGGTACTGAAACCTTCTCACTCAATATTCATGATTCCTTTATTTCCTCTTTTATGTCACACTATATGTTGAGATCTTAAATATTTTATTATATGTCAAATAGTTGATTACAGAGTTTTATTATGAGATAGATATATATCTTGTTTTCCTTTGTTCTTTTTATTGCCTTGGCAGTAAGTTTCCTCGATACCCTCTTTCTGTTCCTAAGAAATTGGACTGCTCATTCTTCCACCAGTAATGAAAGAAACCCAAATGTGAAGGAGACAGGAATAATCAGGGAAAGAAAAGATAACATCAATGAAGTTTGCCTGTGGAAGACTAGACTGTCTTCCCAGTTTAAAAGCACAGAAACAAGGCTGAATGGGAGCTTTGTATATTTCAGAGGACAGTTTCTAAACAGTGTGCTCTGTCAAAGCTCTAGCTGATTCCAGTCAGCTCAGCTAACTGTTGTCAACCTTTGTGGAGTGCTCATGAGCTCAGAGACTGTTCTTTTTCAGGACAGTTACTTTGACATTTGGTTTCCTAGTCATAGCATGTGCTTTAACTTTCTCTGTTTTAGAGATCTTTGCCTGTCTACTCAAAAGGAATCAGAAAGAGATCACTTAAAGCAACTGATTGGAGCTAGCTCAGTGTACTTCAAATTTTATGACTTAAGAAAGTGCTGAGGCCTACAGGGAATGTGCTTGTAAATAATATGCAGGTGCAGCTTGCTTGTGGCAGACAAAGCATGCAAGGATGTAATAGCCAATGTGTATTCACTAGGTGCCAGGTGTTGGGCTGAGGGATTTTAATATATTTCTTATTTAATCCTTAAAGCAATTCTGTAAGAGTGGTACTACTATCATCTTCATTTGTATGGCAGATTTGCAGAAACTTTGAGATGGTGCTTTAGTTGTCTGATATTGCTTAATGCATTATTTCATAGTTTCTGTGGGTCAGAAATTTTGGACTGGCTTAGCTGATTGTTCTGGCTAGGGATTTCTATGAGGTTGCAGTCAAGGCATCACCTGAAAGCTTGGCTGGACCTGGAGGGAACTTGTTCGAAGTTCCACAGGATGGAGATTCACACTTAGGCAGTGTGACTCTGGATTTGATTCTCAGTGCTATATGATTCCCTATCATTCTGTTAGCTTGTGATCAAGTACAAAATCAACTTGGTCATATTAGCACAATTGTTATAACTGCTCATTTTCATAGCTGTATTATAGTTTCATGATGACTAATCCCTGTGTGCTAAGTGTTCTGAGTAGGGAGCCTATAGCTGATGCCTCCAGGCCCATAGGAAGATGTGTAAAGACACCAAATTTCCTTCAGGATTGACATTCCATGCCTTTCAAATGGTCTTATTAACTATTATAAGCAGGAATACTAAGACCAGACTTACTTAGTTGCATTAAATTGCACCTGCTTCTTTTCTGATGCAAATTATATGATTTCATTTGATCATCACACAATAATAGATGTCTGGGAGTTATATTAATACCTTGACTTGTTACACTTGAATAAACCAAGGCACAGAAAAGTTTAGAAGCTTGCAAGTAGTACTGGATCTTGGGAATCCCAATCTTTGACCTCTGGCCTTCCCTGAGCCTTCTGGTTCCCATAAATGACTGGTTTAGAGAAATGCATTGATAGTAATTTTCTGAGTTAATGTTCAGTCACAGCTTTATGGCTGGATGCTGACTCTCTCATTACTGTTGTAAATCAATGTCTTGTAAATATTTTTACCTTTAGTCTTCACAACTCCTTTATGGCTTCCCAAAGAGGGTGTGTCTTTCAATTTGAGAGTAAGCTAAAACCACAAAATACAAAACTGAGGAGTTTAGTATTTTATTCTTTTCCAACTATTGTATTTTCAGGTTTATATTGCACTTCTGAAGTATATCTTCCTACGAAGTTCTTAAAAACTGAAATATAAACCATTGGCTTTCTCTAACTGTACATTTTAATGTGCACATTTCTTCATTATTTAATACACTGGGTAAACAAGTAGATCCATGAGCTTAGGTCACATAATTCAGCATCTAAAGCCCAAGGAAAGGAGATAATTTAAGGCAGAGCCAAAGCCATTAGGAATATTTGTCCCTGATGTTCTGAAAGCCATGGTGGCTCAGAATGTATCACTGAGGAATAGGGAGTAGGAGCGGCCGCCTATGCAGTGAGTATTATCATCTACCCCTTCTGACTTAACATTGAATCCCCAAAAACTGAGTAAGGTGGTTCCTGTAGCCCCAGTGTCATCTCTGGGGGCTGGGGCCATCTTTTCTGATTTCCCTCAGTTGTTTAAAGGGCTTCTCTGAACAACCTCAGGCCATGAATTTCATGTATGACTTATTTCTCAGTGATATTAATTCATTTTTTTAATTCCAGCCAGGAAACTCTTTTTTATTATTTTTTTTACAGGCAGAGTGGACAGTGAGAGAGAGAGAGACAGAGAGGAAGGTCTTCTTTTGCCGTTGGTTCACCCTCCAATGGCCGCCGCGGCCGGCGCACCACGCTGATCTGATGGCAGGAGCCAGGTACTTCTCCTGGTCTCCCATGGGGTGCAGTATGAGATTTAAAACTTCTTCAGGGCCAAGATCCTTTAGTGGCCAGAGGCAGTATTTGTCATTTCAACAATATTTTTTTTAAACACATATTGCACATCAGGTGTTCCTATAGGTGTGGAGGAGGCTGCTCTCTGGACTTTCATAGTGCATGGGGCAGGTAGATTGTAGGCAACTGCAGAATTAATCTCTTGCAGTAAAAATCAGCATAATAAAAGCAAAGTGGGATGGAGAGAACTAGAGGACATAGAAAGGAGGTTCTCTCTAATTGCAAGTATGACTTTGAGTCACTGGAGCATTTAAGCGTAAGTGCAGCATGATCATATTTCAAAAAACATGTCTGATTCCTGTGTCGTTAATGGCTGGGGTTGAGGGGTGGTTTGTTTAGATGAATGATAATGGTATCTTGTACAAGGGTGGTACCACTGAAGATGATTTTTTATAAGTGGAATGTGTTTTGGAGGTAAGACAGTGTACAGGAATGTGGAGAGTGGGGGAAGAAGAGAGAAAGATGATTTCTTGAACAGCTGACTGCATAGTAGAAGTGGAGAATTTTCTCTTGCCTCTAATGGCTATTTCCTTCCCACAAGAGCTAATCTGAGAGGTTTCTCCAGACCAAGTCCTTTGTCCTGCTGTATCAGCCTTCTCCTTAGAAAGCAGAATCCTTCTACGTCATATTCAGCTAGCACTGGCTTTCTCTAATTTGGCAAGTATTTATTGAGCATTTCTGTATGCAGCCACTTTGTTGGTCCCTAGGGATATAACTATGATAGTTATGGCCCTTGACTTCAAATAATTCACATTGTTAAAGAAAACAGAAACATTCACTTGTTCATGCAGTGAAGGACCTGATTACCAATTATCTTGGGAAGGGCCTGAAATTCTTCCAACTCTTAGCTCACCTTCCTCAAACTGTGGTCTGTTTTCTAGGCATCCCCAGCTTATCCTATGATGCTTGAAGGTGGCTGCTGCAGCTCAGCACATCACAAGCACGTCGCTTGCCCATGCAGGGCACAAGACTCGGTTGTTCATTCATGGTCTGTTATATCAGAGAGTAAAACCTTTTCCAGAATTCCCCCAACCTGGGACATGCTCTCCCTCAGGTACTATTGGCTAAATTTGTGGCACTTCACCATTTCTGAACTAATCACTGGCAAGAGGTTGTCCTGGTTGAGCTACTCTAATCAAGATTCACCTTTTGGGACAGAAGGGGAATTCCTTCCTTAGTGCTTGGAAGGGGAGGGGTAAACACTAGAATTGGGAATTCTAAAAGAAACAATGGAAGTGGGAGACTCTACGAGATCTATAAAGCATTTTGTTATTGCTATCTTTTTATTCCATTACAGAGATTCTATTTGCTAATAAAATAGGACAGTCATCAAGTCAGCTGCGATCTCCAAAGAATAAAATACTATAATCCTCACCTTCCTTTCCTCTCTCTTTCCTAACCACCAGGGTTTATTGCAAAGCAGTGTGATCGAGGGCAACTTTTTGATGGCAAAGGCATTTTTGCCCCCATAATTTGTTTTCTTTGGGGATCCAATATTATCAAGAAGAGTGAAGAATTGCATTTGCAGTATTTGGCATTAGTTAAAATAAAAATCTGAGATAATGGAGAGGGTGGAAACATCTAGGGGATTACTCTCTATTTTCTCATGAAAACTACACACAAAGTATCACATTATTAATTCATAATAAGAAAAAGTGGCAAAGGAGTCAGAATAAAATGGAAGACATTGAAAAACAGACATTGGGAGCCAATGTAGTACAGTTGGTTAGGTTGCTGGTAAGCTGCTGCTTAAAGCACCGACATCCCATATCAGTGTGCCAGTTCAAGCCCAGGCTGTGCTTCTTCTGATCCAGTTCCATGCTAATGCACGTGGGAAGGCAGTGGAAGGAGGCACAAGTGCTTGGGCACCTGTCACCCATATGGGAGATCAGTTGGAGTTGCTGTCTCCTGGTTTAGGCCTGGTCCCAACCTAGCTGTTGTGGCCATCTGGGAGCAAACCAGTGGATGGAACATCTCTCTCTCTGCTATTGTCTTTCAAATAATTAAGCAAATCTTTTTAAAAATAAAAGAATGGTAAAAATTAGAGCTGCTTTCATGTCAAGAGCCTCAGGTGATCACTGATGTCATACATAAGAGTGTTAATCACTGAGAATTAACTGAAAACTTGTTCTCAAACAGTTGTGTGTCTGTGTGCAAATGTTGAACTCTTTACTTAGTATAGAGTTGGTCTTCTGTGTATAAAGTTTATTGAACAGGAATTTTAATGGAGAATGGAACTGGAAATGGGAGAGGGAGGAGGAGGTGGGATGGGAGTGGGGATGGGAGGGCAAGTATGGTGGGAAGAATCACTATATTCCTAAAATTGTACTTATGAAATTTGTACCCATTAAATAAAAAGTTTCTTTGGGTAAAAAAATTAGAGCCACAAAATTATCACAGGAATTTAAGACCTGAAGTAATTAATGATCATTAAAATATTAATAAGGAAATCAAATAAGTAAAAGCAAACAAAATAACCTCATAATACCTTGAAGATATAAGTTAATTTGACATGGACAAAAAGAGTCTAGTTGGTGACTCAAATCATTTTTGTAAAATTACTGGTGAAGAAAAATTAATATGCATAGTAGTGATTTCATTACAATCTAAATGATTTGACTACATTAAAAGGAAAATCCAGAACCCACCATCAAATGGCCCTAATTTATTTCCCCTCGCTGCACTCTTACCCACTCTCCTGGTAGACTATTCCATAGTCTAGTATAGATATATAGTATAGTGTAGATAGTATTTCATGAATACTATCTCTTCAAGCCTCCAACACCCCTCACCATACTCATTCTCAACTAAGGAGCCCACTTAATTTAATGAGGAAATAAAGCCATTAGAAGACAACCCCTTCAATTCCTAACAGCCCGTCTATACAAGTACCTCTCTCTGAGGACATCAGATAAGCTGTCTGGCTCCTAACTAGAATCAGGCTGTCTATTGTGCACTGCATCCTATTTTCTTTGTTTACCTAAAGACAAGGCTGCAGCTATTCCCCACTGAATGACATCCTCAGTTTTTCCATATCTGTTAGATCATAAACACACTATAACCTCTCCTTCAATAAAGAAGAAAGAATAAAAGAAAACCTCTTTGTTTACCCCACATCCCTATCAATGAGTCAATCCCTGTTTCTGTTGTATTTACTACAAAGCTGCTCTAAGTCAGGGTGGGTATTAGGGTGCAGTGGGTGCCACTGCCTGGGATACCCACATCTCATATCAGAGTGTTTGTTCAACTCCCAGCTTTGCTTCCCATCCTGCTTCCTGATAGCAAAAGATGGCTCAAGTACAATGGGTCCCTGCCACCCACATGGGAGACCTGGATGGAGTTCTTGGCTCCTGCCTTCAGTCTGGCCCAGTCCAGGATATTGTGCTCTCGCATGCATTTATGGAGTGAGCCAGCAGATGTGAGATCTCTCTTTCTCTCTCTCTCCCTCCCTCCCTCTCTCTCTTCCCCACCTTTTTCTCACTCTCACTCTTTACTCCTCTCTTTCTGTCCACCCTCTCTATCCCTCTGCAGTCCTTCTCTTGTAAATCCACTGGAATAACGGCTAGTCCATTATACCACTAAAACTGCTGCTTTTTTCAAAGTCCTAATTGTCCTTCATGTTGCCAAATACCAAGCTCAGTTTTCACTCTTGCATCACATGACTTGAATCAGTTGTCCTCCACTGCCACTTTGGGTCACTACTCTCCTGCTCTTCCTTGTAGCTCACTGTGTGCTCCTTCCCAATCTCCTCTGACTTCTAGCCTTAGTTTACTCCAGGGCTGTATCCTCCTCCCTCTTTACAGTGGATGACAACATTTGCTCCCTTGACCTTAACTACTGTCTATAACGTGACAACACTCACATTTTCCTCCAGTCTAGACCTCTTTCCTAATCTCTAGATGCATATATCCAACTGGATCCTGAGCATCTCTATTTGGATGTGATAGTGGCATCTTACATTGACATCTCTCAAAACTCTTCATTCCCCCATAACATTCCTTCTTTAGTACATCCTGGGATTTGCAAATAGCAACTCCAGGGTTTGTAGCTGCAGAGGTTAATGTCCTTATCTGTCTTTCCTTCACAAGTAACATTCAATTGACCAGCAATTCTACAATCTCTATCTTCAAATTCTTTCAGAATTTGACCTACCTAACCACCTCTACTGCCACTGCCCTGGTTCATGACACCATTACCTCTCACCTAAAATTGTGCAAAAATCTCCATTTCTTTTCCTGCCTCCCTATGGCATAATCTCAACACAACAGGAAAGGTGATTGTGGCAGATAGAATTCTAAAATGACCTCAAGATTTCCTCCCCTTCCCTCCCATGTTTCAGTCTCTGAGACTGTGACTATGATCGATTTTCTGTCTGTGGTTAGGTGGTGTTATGTGGCACAGTTGCCGCTAAGAAAGGGAGATAACCTCCATGGGCCTGACTGAATCACATGAGCAGAGTTCCTCTGGCTGGTCTCAGAACAGACCTGCGAAGGAATCCTCATGCTGCTGCTGTTGACTTGGAACATAGATAAGCCATGCAGCAAGGAGTGTGGCCCGTGTCTGGGAGGTGAGAGCAGCCCCCAGCTCATAATCAGCAAGTAAATGGGAACTGCTTCCTCATGACCTCAAGAAACTGAGTTCTGCCAAAAACCTGTGTGAGCCTGGAAGCAGACTTCTCCCCAGAGCCTCCAGCTGACAGCCTAGTCTGTCCAAAGCCTTCATTTTAGCATTACGTTACCCTTAACCGAGAACCCAGCTGGATGACAGACCTACAGAACCCTGAGCTAATACATGGGTGCTGCAATAACACACTAAGTTTGTGACAATTGTTAGAAACATTAGAAAAGTAATACAGTGATATATGAACCTGAGCTAAATCAATTCTTCCTCTGTCTACCACTGTTCACTGACTTCTATCTTTCAGAGAAAAACCAGGGCTCTCACACTGGCTTATGAGACCTGGAGATCTAAGCCCATCACATGTCCAAGTTCCTTTCCTACTCTCTTTCTCCCCCTTGACATCCATCCTGTCCCAGATGCTTTGTGCCTGCTGCTCTTTCTACTGGGAGTACTCTTCCTGGCATGTTCCATTGCTCACTCCCTTACCTCTTTCAGGTTTCTGCCCAGTGGGGACTTTCTCATCCATTCTGGTGAAAACAGCAACCTCCCAACCCTGACATTCCTCTTCCTTTCCCTGCTTTGTTTTCCTTGTGGCACTTGTTACTACCAAACGTGGCATTACTTATCTATGCTTGTTCATAACATCTCCCATCATTAGAATATAAGCATCATGAACATAGGAATATTTCATGTTTTGTTCACTGTTGTGATGTAGTGCCTAGAACATTGAATAACAGAGTGGGTGCCAAATAAATATTTGGGAAATTAAAGAAATTATCTTGGAGGCTGGCACCGTGGCTCACTTGACTAATCCTCTGCCTGTGGCGCCAGCCCCCTGGGTCCCAGTTGGGGCACCAGATTCTGTCCCGGTAGCTCCTCTTCCAGTCCAGCTCTCTGCTGTGGCCTGGGAATGCAGTGGAGGATGGCCCAAGTGCTTGGGCCCTGCACCTAAGAAGCACCTGGCTCCTGGCTTCAGATCGGCGCAGCATGCCGGCCGTAGCGGCCATTTTAGGGGTGAATCAACGGAAGGAAGACCTTTCTGTCTCACTGTCTAACTCTGCCTGTCAAAAAAAAAATTATCTTGGAGCTCATGCTAGAGAATTATTTTTGATGAATATTTTTATATGTCACTGAAATTCTCATTAAATTGTGTATATCCACAAGCATGTAGTCTAATCATCCAATACTACATCATGTATATCTTCTATTCATAGAATCAGTGCTAGAAGCTATCTGATAACGATACATGACATTCATGACCATACATATTTATAGTATGGCTAAGAAAACACCTCAGATTAAGTGTTTAAATAGAAAAAAAAAAACAATTAAGGAAGATGAGGAAGAAATAAGAATGGATTAGTTAAGGGACTATTCGAGAAGGATGAGGAGGGATGATGAGAAAATAATGGCCACAAATGAAGATTATTTATTTGAGAAATTTGTCAATAAGCTCTGGTAGAGAAATAAAGAGACGGCTGGAGGAGGCAGCAGAGTCTGGCAAGTGTGTAAGATGGTGCTCCTTCTGTGTGCTCACAGACAAGGCAGATGTAAGCAATGGAGAGACTGGAGATGTGTGAGAGGAAAAGATGGGGTGGAAATGATGTTCCTTGGGAATCAGAAGACAAGGATCTAAGGTGTGGGATCTGTCAGGCACCACCTTTCCCTCTCTGAGTCCTAAGGAAAGGGTTAAAGAAAGGCAGGAGGCACAGAAATCAGAGAAATGATGCGTGTAGTAGAAATTAAGCCCTTTATGGTGGCTTCAGCTGTAAAAAGAAATCCTGGAAATTTTTATTGGGTAACTTTATATTCTTTTCAAAATGTTTCTCTGAGTTATTCAGCATTGTGTAATGTTTAAAATCCAACAAGAGGACCAGCGCTGTGGTGTAGCAGGTTAAGCCACTGTCTGCAGCACCAGCATCCTATGTGGGTGTCGGTTCAAGTCCCTGCTGCTCCATTTCTGATCCGGCTCCCTGCTAATGCGCCTGGGAAAGTAGCAGAAGATGACCCAAGTCCTTGGGCCCAGTGGCACTCACATGGGACACTTGGAAGAAGCTCCTGGTTCCTGGCTTCGGCCTGGCCCAGCCCTGATACTTAAGACCATTTAGGGAGGGAACCAGTGGATGGAAGATCTCCCCTGTCTCCTCTGTCTATCATACTACTGTACCTCTTTCAAATGAAATACATAAATCTTAAAAAAATCCAAGAAAGGTGGGGTGGAGGAAGGGAAAATAAAGAAAGAAAAGAAGCCTGTACTGAAATTTATATGACTACATATTTAAGGAAAAGATGATGAAAGCTGTTGGCTTCAGCATGGGAGAAAGAATGAGGTGGCACAGATTCCTTTCCAGGAAGCCTCAGAGTTGTCCCTAACACAATCCAAAGGGAACAGACTGAGGTTTGTAGAGAGATGGGACACCTTTCTGACCTAAAAGCACTAGAACTGACCCAAATCCACATAATGCTACTGGCCTGCCTATTTAAGTTAGCTGCAATCATTGAATTAACACTTCTATAAGCACCAATGCATCTCTACTAAGTCACAAAGAGTGACAGTGTGATATTTACCAAGAGTCATCACTCTTCCACATATTTTTTCACTTATATATTCATTTATTTAACAAAGATTAAATATTCTTTTCAGCTTTTGACTAGGGGCCCAGCATTGTGGCTCAGTGGGTTAAGGTACCACTTGTGACACTGGCATCCCATGAGTGCCAGTTTAAGTTGCAGCTGCTCAACTTCCAATCCAGCTTCCTGCCATTGTGCCTGGGAAGGCAGCAGAAAATGGCCCAGGCTCTTCCACCCATGAGGGAGACCAGTATGGAGAGCCTGGTTCCTGGCTTCAGACTGGCACATACTTGGCTGTTGTGGGCATTTGGGGAGTGAAGCAGCAGATTAAAGTTCTTTCTGTCTCTGTCTCTCTGTTGCTTTCATTTTAAATAAATATGTAAATATTTTTTAAAAGAAAAGTTTTTAAAAAAATAAATAAAATTTTTGATTACTATGTAGTACTTAAACATTTTCATGGGGTACAGTATGGTATTTCAACATATATATATACAGTGTAAACTGCTCGAATAAGGTAATTAACATTTTCATTTCCTTATTTTTCTTTGTGGTTACAGCCCATCTGCTCCTACCTTCCAGGTCTGGTACAGAATATAATACATTATTGCGAACTGTAGTTGTTGGACAACTGTCGCTCCCCCTCTCGCGGAGGAACGACACTAGACCCTGCTCTGTTCTTTTGTCTGCTCGGCCCTTCCCAGGTTTGCTGCCGTTCCCTCACTCGCGGAGGAATGACACCGTCCCGGGTTAGCTGCCGGCCCCTCCACCTCTGTGGAGGGGCAGCACCCCCCGCTGCTTTCCTCGCTTCCGCGAAGGAGCGGCACACAGCCGGCCGGCTCCCTGGGGGCTGCTCAGATGTTCCTCAGGTGTTCCCGGTGCATGTTGTCTCTCTCCTCCTTTATAGTCCTCTTCCACCAATCCCAACTCTGCTACCCACACGCCGAGTACGCTGCTCTCCTCCAATCAGGAGCAGGATCAGCTCCTGCAGCTTATCAGTCAAACTGATAAGGCAGCTGCGTAGAGGTTGTTTGCTCCCTCTCAGCGCCATATTGTGGGAGAGCAGATGCATAGAATAAGTCTTAATTCCAGTAACTTAGTCTAGTCTCAGTTGCTCCCCACAGACAACCAGTACCAAAACACAGTTAGACAAAAGTAATAGATGCTGATGTTCCACAGCACAGGGAGGTACCCAGAGCCAAAGATGCAAAGAGGTTTAGAAGAGAGGTTGTAACCACAGCCTTGGAGCCACACTGCCCCCTGTAAATGAGGCTTTGGTGCATACTGATTGTGGGATTTGAGTACAGTTATAGCTATGCCTGTGTGTGCCTTTGTCTCCTTATCTGTAAACAGGAAATGAGAATAAAAGAAATAACTGAATTGACAAAAGTAAACAATGCCTACAACAGTCCAGCACATTAAAAAACTTTATAAGAATGTATAATTATTATTCTTTACATAATTTTCACTTTCTTATTCCTTTTTTTCTAACATTTTTTTTTATTTGAGAAGCAGAGATAGAGAGAGAGAGAGATATCTTCCATCTGCTGATTCACTCCCCAAATGCCGCAGTGGCTGAGGCTGGCCCAGACCAAAGCCAGGAGGCTGAAACTCCATCCAGGTCTCCCACGTGGGTTCAGGGGACCAAGGACTTGGACCACATTCTAATGCTTTCCCAGGCACATTAGCAGGGAGCTGGATTAGAAATATAACGGCTGGACTGGAACCAGCCTTCTTATGGGATACAAATGTTGCAGGCAACAGCTTAACCTGCTGTGCCACAATGCCAACCCCCTTTCTAATTCCATTATAGCTTTAGAAACAGATCATGTAATAACATTTACCTGGTATTCTTGACATTTTTGCCAGGAAAATATTGGAAAATGATTAGTTTCTGCAGCTGTTTTGTTTTCCAGTGATTGTGTCTCCTCGTGTATTGTATGGCAAACATTTGTCACCAAGAGTAGTCTGTTGATTATGCTTATCAGTCTTTCTGGAAAGTTCCACAATGAGTCAGTATTAGAACTTTCAACTTCCCTAAATGCTGATGTTCTGTATAATCAGTTCTCTCTCTAACACAGGCTGATTATTCTTGGCTTGCACTGTAACAGCTTCCATTGATGTCTCTCTACAACTACTTTAAAGTATTTCTCAAGAGATACCAGTCCTTTGCCAGACTACATACTTCATGGGTCTGTGTCTCATACTTAAGAAATTTGCATCTTTCAACTGTTTCTCATTATTCTGGAATATATTGTTCTGTGTCAGTCACTTTAGAGGGCCCAAAAGTCATGTAAATACTAGTTAAGATAAAATAAAATAATAAAAAAATTAGTTAAGGCCATTATTATTATACAGTCTTGTTTATTCCCAAGAAGAAACTTATCAAAGTGAGAAGGGGCAATTATAACCAGAGGAAAAATGTCAATTTTAATTTCAAAAGGCATAAGCATACTGCTACCTTGTATAGTGCCAGCTTCCTGTGTGTGTGGAGCCTCCTGTCTCTTCTCTTAGGCTGAGTGACTCTGGCAATACAAAGGAGTTTGGTACAGATAGCTCCACTAGCCCCATCCTTCTCTCTCAGCAGGATAGCCATCATCATCTTGACCTGAGTATTGAGACATGACTATTCCACCAACTTTCACTTTTTTGCTGCATATGGTGGAGACCTGTGCTGATATTCTTATTGTTTCAAGGCAATCAAAATTCCAGTCTCAACATACATCCTTCAAAATCTATCTTGAGACTTCCTTTTTATGGTGCTCATAATTCTAAAAAATATCTAGGTGAGGTATAAAACTGGCATCTGTTTTTATAAATAAAGTTTTATGGGGACACAGTCACACTCATGCATGGACACCCTGGCTTGGCTGCTTTCAAGCTATAATGGCAGACTTGAGTAGTTGCAAGGAGACCAGAGACTGTATGGCTCACAAACCGTTTAAGAAAATAATTGCCAACCCAGATCTAGATGTTGAATCCTTACAACTAAAAGAGACCCTCCTATTTATAGGTAAGATGAATAAACCCTTGTATCATGTAGGACACGGTGACAAATATAGAGATCACACTGTTGTGAGAATAAGTATCTCAATTTTTATTCTAAGTTCTTACCCCACAGAGATGAGAATTCAAGCCTGAGGCATAAATACAGTGCACAAGTGAGAGCAGGATATATTTAAGAGCGAGAGAGTGAATATACATTTATGTGTGAGTGTGGGCCACCCCACACAGAGAGATCCCTGTCATAAGTGGGCTGGAGAGTTGCTTCTGAGGAGGGAATGTGGGAGGAGGCCAGGGGAGGATCCAAAACCAAAAAACCAAAAGCCAAAAAAGGTGTTCCCATGTGTAACAGAAGTAATAGATGCAGAAAATAATTACAGGAGTAGTTATACTCCTGTAATTATCTTCACGTTACAGATTAAATTATGGGATGGGGGGTGATACCCTAATTGAATATACAGTAGAGTGGAGTCTGGCAGGGTTTAGTGTGCATGAGGCTTTCATGGAGTTTCACGGCACTTCCACATGGAGTTTAAGTTTCATATGTCCATCACGGCATCTCCTCCTCCCCAGTCCTGGATGAGACATAGGTGCATCATAGGAAAGTGGGTGTGTACTGAAGTGTTAGGTAAGAGGTGGAGTCAAAGCACAGGATTAGGAACATCTTCTGGCTCACCTATTTAGTGCTGACATGGAGGAACTAAATATCTCAGTAGAGCGATTTAATATAAAGATTGGTTACACAGATAAAAGCTAGAGGAATTCTGGGATAACTCAGAGACAGTCTTTACATGAAGGAATCGCCTCTAGAACTTGGGAATAAGGAGGAGGGGTAATACAGATTGTTGGGCTCTAGACTCAGAGGTGTATAATGCACCCAGCTGCCTCTACTTTCACTGAGGGGTGTGTCGAGTCTGGAGCAGGTGCTCCTGCTGGGTGCATGCTAGCAAGATCAGCAAGAAAGAGGAAGGGAGTTTTCCTTGCTCTGTTCCTCATGTATAATCATTTTCTGTTTCTCTCTGTTATCAAAACCAAACAAGAATCCTGCAAATGCAAGGATTTTGGAAATACTGCTGTAGATTCCCCTTTCAGCATTATTGAGCAAAGAAGGATAGAGTTGGACCTTTAAGACAGTAAGTAAATGAATGGCACAGGCTTAGAGAAGTCAACTGACCTGATAGTAGTCAGTGGCAGGCCGAACCTGAGACTCTTGCCCAGTCTATCTACACTTATCCAGTGTTCTTCCTGCTCTACAGAAACTTGGAATGTATATGCTAGTTCTTGGAGCCGTGAGTTACTTTTTTTGGTATTGTTTATCTCTTATCAATTTTTTTCACTCAACAGCTATTTATTGAGCACCTGTTATGTGCCAGGCACTGTCCTAGACTGTAGTTGTGGCATTGTGGTGCAGGAGGTTAAGCCACCCATTGTATTATTAACATCCCATATCTGAGTGTCAGTTTGAGTCCTGGCTGTTCTGCTTCCAATCCAGCTCCCTGCTGATGTCCCTGTGAAAGGTGGTTCAAGAGCTTGGGTCCCTGATACCCATGTGGAAACCAGGATGGAGTTCTTGGCTCTTGGCTTCAGCTTGGCCCAGATGTGGCTGCTGTGGCCATTTGGAGAATGAACTAGTAGATGAAAAGATCTCTCTCTCTCTCTCCTCTTTCTTTTAAGTGGATAAATAAATAAAATCTAAACAAAACAGAATCTGTGCCAGCTTATATGCAATCATGGGAGGCATACAGTGAACATAATAATAAGTAAAATACATGGTGTATTAGATGGTATTGTTGCTGAGAAAAAACAAAGCCAGAAGGGCAGTAGACAACGCCAAGGGAGGCTGAGCAGCAGGGCTGGTCTGAGAAGGAATGCAATAGTAAATAAGACTTGACAGAGGTGGGGGAACAAGCCTTGTTCCTTTGGGGAGGAACACATTCCAGGCAGAGAATACAGCTATGCAAAGTTCCTAAAGCAAGAGTGAGCATGCTGTGTCTAAGGAACAGCTGGGCTGCCAGTAAAGATGGAATGAAATAAGAGAGTAGGAGGTGGCAAGGGTAGAACCATTTCTGTGTACTCCATTAAGTTGTTTCCTATTTACAAATTGTTGATACTCTAAAAAATTCTCCTTGTACCATTTGTTTGACATTTCAGGGTATACATTTGAAAATACAATAACATTCTGAACTTGGAGCATAGGGTAGGTGCTTAGAGTACACAGTTGCAGCATTCTACAGGCTCTAGCTCATGACAGTTTGCTCATCAGAATCCACTTGACATACTTGTAATATATACTTACCTTTTGTGAAGGCAAATATGCTGATTGTGATTATATAGGTAATCTAATGCACCTTGTGTGTGGTACTCAGAGAAACAGCATTCTTCTTAAATCCTCTTACTGCATTAAGTCAGTTGTTTCTCTTCATTCTGTAGCTGCTGACTTGCTGTATGGATGTCAGGCAAGTTGAAGGGAGAAAGTGATGTTCATTAGCAATTAATAAATGATTAGGTTGCCTTTCTTCTAGATGTTTTCTCAAAGAGCCTTATTCTGTCTTATTAGGATTACTTGTTATTTTGAACATAGTGAAACTTAATTGACTATTATTTCACTGCAGTTAAATTCTTAATATCAGCACCACTGCTAGGTGCTCCAGGGGGGGAGGATCTTTTTAAATTCATTTTTGTATTCTGATACCTTGCACATGATTGGAACAAAACAATAATACACACTGTAAAATATCTGCAGGGCTTCTTAAGTTTTGCACTGAGTATATTATTTATATTATTTTATCATCACAAAGCCCCATATGCTTGAGAATGCTATTATTTTCATGGTACAGATTAAAGAATTGAGACTTTATAAATTGTCCTTGTGCTACTATAACAAAATACCATGGGCTGGGTAATTTCTAAGCAATAGAGGTCTATTTTCCCATAGCTCTGTAGGCTAGGAAATCCAAGATCAAGGGATCAGCATCCAGTGTTTGCTGATGGCCTTCTGACTATGTACTCCTATGGCAAAAGAGTGTAAGTGCCTTAGTTCCTTCTAGACTCTTTACAAGACATGAATGTACACAAGTGGGGAGAGCTGCAGGAGTTAAGTTTCCACATCTCAATCTGGAGACATTCATCCCCAACGTTCACTTCGGGAATTCACCCCAAAATTCATGTCCTTCTGTCATGTAAAGTACTTCCATTCCATCCCATCAGCCCCCAAAGTCTTGCCTGGTCTAGTGTTAACTCAAAAGTCTACAGTCCCATCTAAATCAGTTATAGGGAAGTGTGTTGTGGAGTAGCAGATTAAGCTGCTGCTTGCAAGGCCAGCACCCCAGAGGCTGGCATTCCATATTAGAGTGTCTGTTTGGGTCCCAGTTGCTCTGCTTCTGTTTCAGCTTCTTGCTAATATGCCTGGGAGTGTAGCAAATAAAGGCTCAAGTGCTTGGGCTCCTGCCACCCATGTGGTAGACCTGGGTAGCATACCTATTTCCTGGCTTTAGCCTGGCCCAGTTCTGGCTGTTTTGAGCATATGGGGGGGGGGGGTGAACCAGTGGATGCAACATCTCTTCCTCTTTCTCTCCTCCTCACTCTTCGTCACTCTGCCTTTCAAGTAAAACAATTTAAAACATTAAAAAATATAATGATGATACAGGCATAGGATAAACATTGCCATTCTAAAAGGGAGGAACAAGCAAGAAGAAAGGAGTAACAGGTCCCAAGCAACTCCCAAACCATCAAGGGAAATGATACTATGTTTTGAGGCTTGAAGATAGTCTTTGACTCCAAGCACCGCTTCCAGCTACATGGGGACAGGGCTGGTTAGCCAAGGCTCCATGGGCCCCACTCCCATGGACTTGCTGGACACAGGCTATGCTGATGGTCTCACAAGTTGCAGTCTTGTGCTCTACAGATCTGAGATCTCAGGGGCAGTCCTACCCACTCAGTTCCAAATAGGCATTGCCCTAGTGGGGACTGCCTACAGTGGTTCCATCTCTGAAGCAAGTCTCCTTTTCAATCTAGATGGAGTCGGCCATGCCACTACAGGTTGTGCACCTGTGTACCACACTACATGGATGCCATCAAGATTTATGGCCATCTTCCAGAGTGGCTGCCTGAGTCATATTCCCACTTTCTTGAACCACATATGGGGAATCCCTGAATGGGGAGCAGAGACTTGTGGCAGTACTGGGTAGTGAATGCTGTGGTATCATGGGTGCCCAGGACTCCTCTTTTGATATGGTTCTGACCCCTAGGCCTGAGCATGACTGTGTCTATGATGAGAAAGAGAACACCAGTCTCTGAAATGCCTTTTGTGGTATTGTGTTCTTCTGTTGTCTTGATGAATAATTCTATGGTTTGAGTGTTCCCCCCAAAATCCATGTCTTAGAAACTTAATCCTCAGTGCAAGTGTTTGGAGATGGGATCTAATGAGAGATGGGGTAGTGAGGGCTCCACCCTCATAAGTGGATTAACGTTATTATTGTGGGAATGGATGTGTTACAAAAGCAAGTACAGCCCCTTCTTGTCCTTTATCACACTTTCGTGTGATTTCTTCCATTTTGTTATGACACAGCAAGAAGGTCCTCAAGAGATGTAGCCCCTGTATTGTAGACTTCTCAGCCTGTAGAACCATGAGTGAAATAAACTAGTGCTTATCAGTTCCCCAAAACAGACAATGGTAAGTAGCTTGTGACTTCCTTCTAAACATACACATCTCCTGATCAAACAATTATTTGGCTACACCCTTGGTATTCTTTCCAAATTCATCTTTTTTGTCTTTAAAATCTGATCAAACTCATACTTTTCCAAATATGCAAGTTCTTCTTCCCTTTTGGTTGTAAGATTCTGTCCTCAATTCATAGCTCTCTTTTTACTTTTTTACTGTAGGTAAGCAGGAGAAGTCATGGAACACCATGAACACTTTGCTTAGAGTTCTTCCACCAATTATTGTAGTGGATAGCACTTAATATCTGCCTTTCACAAAGTCTGAGGGCACAGACATAGATCAGCCAAGTTCCAGGCCTCTTTGTAACAAGAGTGGCCTTTCTTCCAATTTTCAGTATTTGTTTTTTCCATTTGACTCCTCACCGGTGTGGCCTTTACTCTCCACATTTCTGCCACCATTCTGACCATGACCACATATATAAATTCTAAGAAGACTGAGCCTCTCTCTATGGTGATCCTCTTCTTCAGAACCTCCACCAGAATCACCCTTAATGTTTCAATCAAGATCATTTGGATGTTTTTTTTTCCCCTAGCATGTACTTAAAAACAGTCTCAGCTGCTACCATTTACCCAGTTCCAAAGCTTCTTCCACTTCTTCTAGGAACTTGTTAGAACAGTGTCGCTCCCCGTCTTCGTGGAGGAACGACACAGGACCCTGCGTTGTTCTTTTGTCTGCTCGGCCCTCCCCGGGTTTGCTGCTGGTTCTTCCCGGGTTGGCTACCATCCCTTCCACCTCCGTG
This sequence comes from Oryctolagus cuniculus, assembly GCF_964237555.1. Lineage (NCBI taxonomy): Eukaryota > Metazoa > Chordata > Mammalia > Lagomorpha > Leporidae > Oryctolagus > Oryctolagus cuniculus. Next base: position 79,655,779 of record NC_091434.1, read on the forward strand.
GAAGGGCGGTTCCCCCTGCCACATTCCCCACTTCCGCGGGGGAGCGGCACACCGCCGGCCGGCTCTCTCGGGGGCTGCACAGGTGTTCCTTCAGATAGATGTTCCCCTTAGATGTTCCTGGTGCATGTTGTCTCTCTCCTCCTTTATAGTCCTCTTCCACCAATCCCAACTCTGCTACCCACACGCCGAGTACGCTGCTCTCCTCCAATCAGGAGCAAGATCAGCTCCTGCAGCTCAGTCAATCAAATTGGTGAGAGACAGCTGCGTAGAAGTTGTTACTCCCTTCTCAGCGCCATATTGTGGGAGAGCAGATGCATAAAATAAGTCTTAATTCCAGTAACTTAGTCTAGTCCGGGTTGCTCCCCACAAACAGCACTTGATATCTATGATACTTGTTTATGTATTAGTCCATTTATTCTGCTATAACAAAATGCAACAGACTGGACAATTTGAAAGAAAAGAGAATTATTTCTCTCTAATTGTGGAGTCTGAGAAGTCTAAAATCAAGGTACAGGCATACTCAGAGTATTGATGGTGTCTTCTCATGGACCTCTTTTCACATGGAGGGGGAGGGTATTCTATTCATCAGACTGAGTCTTCATAACTTAGTCACATCTCCAGAAGCCACACTTCTTAACAGCACAACGGATATTAAATTTCAACATGAATTTTGAAGGGGACTCCATCATTTAAACCATAGCAAAAGTTTGATAATTTTCCCAAGGCACCAAAAGAATGTATAAGCCTGGGCTCAAATCCAGGATCCCTGATTTCAAAGCTTCCAGCTACTGGTCCTTACCCCCTTTCGCCTTCCCCAACTTCTTCCCCACCACAAATTAGACTGGTTGTAGCAGGCAAGCCAAGGCTTGTATGTTGCTTGCTTGAGAGGATTTCTTCTACTTCCCAATCTTTCTTCACAGAGCAAGACATGACATGACAAATGGGTCTCAATTACTTTTTTTAAAAAAAAATTTATTTATTTATTTGAGAGGTAGAGTTACCGACAGTGAGAAGGAGAGATAGAGAGAAAAGTCTTCCATCCACTGTCCTACTCCCTAAATGGCCACAACAGCCAGAGCTGGGCCGATCTGAAGCCAGGAGCCAGGCGCTTCCTCCAAGTCTCCCATGCGGATGCAGGGTCCCAAGCACTTGGGCCATTTTCTACTGGTTTCCTGAGGCATAGCAGAGAGCTGCATCAGAAGAGGAGCAAGCCAGGACTAGAACTGGCACCCATATGGGATGCTGGCGTCACAGGTGGAGGAATAACCCGCTAAGCCACAGCGCTGACCCCAGGTCTCAATTACTTGTACAGCTCACATAAATTAATTGATGGCATCACCAGGTTTTATACACTTTTTCTAGGGCATTAGGTACCCAGACTTTTCAAAAAGTTTGAAGCACCAATCAGGGTTCCAGCCTTCAACACTGGGGCACAGGGAACCAATATCATGGCAAGCCTCGTTGTCATCTGTAACCATTTTCTATTTGTGCAAACTCTGTAAATAAGTATTTGTTGAATTGATGGAGATGGGTGGTAGCCTGTATATGCTGCTGGATAAAATAACTACAGGATATAAGGAAACTTTCAATCAGTTTCTTCTTCTGTCTTCTTGATTCTTCTTCCTGTGTTCCAACATGAATGCTGCCATTTTACTAGAACAAATTCTGAAGTAATACTTATTTGATTCTGTATACCTACCATAGACACAAGCATCCATGTGGACTGTTAACTGCTTACTAGGTGGAACACAGAAACCAACCAGATGTCTCCTTTGCCTGTTTATGACAACATCATGTGTTTATGACCTCTACAGAACACATTTATTTTTAGACGTATTTCATTACCAGTAACCAAAATGATTTATCTTTGTGATATAGAAATATTTTATATCAGATTTTAATAAAAATAAAATATGTTCATTATGAATGGATACAAAAGCATTCAAAATATCCTGTAATTGTGCAGTGATTTTGCAAAGCAAAGAATATTCCATGGAACTAGACTATTTTCTTATTTTGATCTTTCTGGAATTACTTTATTCAGAGTGATTTTGGTCCTACAATAAGGATTCATTAAGATATATAAAGCTTTGATGACAATTTATTATTAGGCTGAGCCATTTTAAATGCTACTACCATTTTACCTCATTTGGCTGATAAAAATGGTATCTTCATATGGTTCAACCTAATAGTTGCTCCAGCTAAAGAAATAATGGTGTTAACCGTTTTATTTTTAAATAAAAGATCTGAATCTAAGAGTTTCTGTATAAGCTGATGGGTAACATATGATTAACTGCTTTACTTGGCTAGCACTATGCTTTGAACTGATAAGTCAAATGAACGACATGTCCCAGGCCGCACCAGGAAAACCACACAAGCAGCCAAAGACCTTCATCTGTTGCCACAGCAGTACCCTGTCAGTGAGCAAGTAGACAAGGAAGAAGAAATATGAGCGTGTCCTATAAGAGTTTGACAGAATAGGTTGTAACTTGGCAGCAAGCTATGAACTTGCTAAAGGTCAAAACCTGGACTTGGCACTCACATCTCACAGAACTCGCTTATCTAGATGTTTCAAAACTGTCTTCCAATGTGCCCTGCTTATCAAATGGCAAGGCAAAAAAACAAGGAACATTTGTTGCTCTGCTTGCTCCAATTTAGCCGTGCTGCTCTGGGACTGAGTAACTAATACATGGAAACCAGGTTGCAGGGTTATTGTAAAGCAGCCAACTAAACTTAGCATAAGCTCAAGTTAGGTGTGGGTCTTGCAAGGATGTCCCAGGCTATAGCAAGAGTGTGACATCAGTGTTCATATCTGGGACATCATTGGGTGGATTTCAATTCAAAGGAGGCCCTCATGAGTAGCAGGCAGCCTAACCTGGTAGAGATGACCTATGGACTGCTGAGAGAGTGAATCAAATGTCTGAGAATGGCAGGAGAGATAAGTGTTCAGTGAAGATCACATTGTGAATGTGAAAAGCAGCCTGCTGAGCAGCAGGTGATAGCAAAGGAATTTGCCTCAGTTACTTTAACATCCCAAATATAAGTGTGTTGCCCTGAAAACCAGTGCAAATACCTTTATGTGACATATCATTTAAATGAGACAGTACCATGTGTTATCTATTAAAGCTATTCAGTTAATTTCCTTCTTAGAAATCTGGAATCAGTGATAGAAGTTCTATGTTGATAGGTTTGCTTTATTATATATTCATATGTATGTGTATTTATATAAACATATATATGTACACACATACACAAGTTGTTCTATCCCTTTTCCATAGGTCTATCTCAGCATCAACATTAGCAGACAGTATTATGACTGTGAATGTCTAATAACCACTTTTATTTCAAATTATACTAATTTTAAAATGGATCTTTTTGTCCATTTTAAACTAAAAGCTCTTGAGAGCAGGTCTGTCTCCTTGAGTACTTTTCAAATAGTGTTCACTTTATACCTATTTGATGTATGAAAAAAATGGTTGGATGCACACAAACAATTGAGGGCATGTAGTGAACAAATTTAGACCCATAATTTACTATCGTCAATGTGAGTTTCAAATAATATTTCCTGTAGTACAAGTTTTATCTTTTGTTTGAACATCGGCAAGTCCAGGTACTGATTTTTATCCAGGTGTTATATTTCTCCTAACAAACAATTTTCTTCCTAACTTTCAGTGGTGAAATGCAGGACTAAATTGAAAGACAAAAAAAACTAGGTTAAAATAGAATCAATAAAGTAATAAAGTGAAAATTGTATCTATTGAAACAGAAGGTTTTATAGACAGAAACAAGATTATTATCAGCTAAGACCTGAAGAAATAAGATCTTAAGAATATCTTTGGAAACAGCATTTCATGTAAGAGAATTACCTTCCCATGGGCTGTGAGAAATTAACAAGAGAAAGTGTGCTGCAGAACTGCAGTTATACACGTTAGCATGGTGGCTGACTGTGTGAGTGAGTGTTTCTGGGAAAAGTAGAGGACTTAGGAAAAGAATTATAACACTTTGGCATCAGTGCACAAGCTCTGGGACTTGAGAAGAGGAATCTCATTGGCCTGATTATGCTTCTAGAATAATATCCTACATCAATCAACAAGAACATCTTTGTGTCCACCCTGGCACTGAACAGTGTTAGGTGCTGAGGGTTAATGCAAAGAATAATAATAATAATAACAACAACAACTACAACAACAAAACCAAAGCCCTGTCTTCAAAAATACATGGCCTAGCCAAGAAAACCACACAGGTAAGTATGGAAGAGTGGTTATCAACATAAATCATTAAAAATTAAGAGCCAAAGGGTAAAATGGTAGCAAAAGTTCAAGAAGAGGGAGTTGAAGTCTTTATGAGCAAGGTGAGAGTTGGAAAAAATGCAGTGAATTGTGAAAGCCAGGGAAGCATTTAAGGCCACTGCAGAAAAGTAGCTTAGGACCAGGAAGAGTACCATGTGTTATCTATTAAAGATATTCAGTTAATTTCCTTCTTAGAAACTCTGGAATCAGTGATAGTAGTTCTGTGTTGATAATTCTGCTTAGAGAAGTGGCTGAGGACAAGGAACAGAGGCAGAAAAGCTGAAGAAGATTCCCTGGGTTCAGTGAGCCGATCACGTGACAGGACGGGAGCATTGCTGCAGGTGGGAGTAACCCTGAGTGCTGGAGGAGAGTTTGTGGAGGGCCCAGATGGCCAGGCTGTGGAGTGTGGATCTTCCTGTAAGCAGAAGGGAACCATCCAGAGCTTTTGAGGTTGAGATGACCAGGAAAAAAATGGTTTTTTAGAGCAATCATTCCTGTAGTGATGCAGATGGATTGGAACAGGAGACCTCTTGGCAGTGAAACCTGGCAAAAAGATTTCCAGGAAGAATCACAGATCAATTAGATGAGGGCAGTGAGAAAAGAGAGGAAGACATCAAAAAATAATTTTCAGATTAGGAATTTGGGTCACCAGTAGCAGACTATAGGTGACAAAAACTCCACAGATACAAAGGAAAGCAGTGATGGCAACAAACTTCCTTGAATTGTGTGATCAGCATGTATTAAATGTCTCTGAGAACAAGGCCTCAGAAAAGAGTGACCTAGCCCCATGCTGTCCACCCCGGTGGCTTTTAGCTACACAGCCACATGTAGCTGTTAACTTAAAGTGTGCCAAGTCAAATGAAAATATGCTGTAACTACAAACCAGTTTTCTAAGAGTTAGTGCAAAAAATTCAATGTGAAAGATCTCATTGATAACATTTAAACATTGATTATGTGTTGAAATGATAATATTTTGGATATATTGGGCTAAATAAAATATGCTATTAAAATTAATTTCACCTTGAGTTTTTTTTAAAATATGGCTCCTAGAAAATATAGTCACATGAAGTTTCTACTGGACGTTGCTGACCTAGTTCTCCACGACACTCGAGAAACAGCCTTAATATGTGGAAGTGAAACACATATACACCTGCTTTACCTCATATTGCCTGTCTGAAATCTTTCAAAAGTGTGTCTTGCATTCTGTGAGCATATTTCTGCATTTTGTGAGCGGGGTATACCATAAAGATCCATTTGTTTATCTTATCCGAAGAGTAGGTTATTCAATCTTGTTTTTTGAACATTTGGCTCTTTTTTCCCAACCGGCAGATGCTGCTGCAGGAGACAGCCGCAGAACTTATACTCTAAATGATTATTTAAAAAACACGCTTCGAATGAGGTCCTACTCCTTGCAGTGGATTTCAGGTAATGATTTTTCTGAGGGGAGTCAGATTCTTCATTAGTGTTCATTTTAGTTAGGTTGATTTGTGAAGCATTTTTATGGTATTAAAAAGATTATAATTCTTGGGGCTGGCACTGTGGCTCACTAGGTTACTCCTCCACCTGTGGCACCGGCATCCAATATGGGCAACAGGTTCTAGTCCCGGTTGCTCCTCTTCCAGTCCAGCTCTCTGCTGTGGCCCGGGAAGGCAGTGGAGGATGGCCCAAGTGCTTGCTCCCTGCACCCGCATGGGAGACCAGGAGGAAGCACCTGGCCTCTGGCTTTGGATTTGGGGAGTGAACCAATGGAAGGAAGACCTTTCTCTCTGCTCTCTGTCTCTCACTGTCTATAACTCTATTTGTCACATAAATTAAAAAAAAAAAGGAAAGATTAAAGAAAGATATAATTCTTGTTTTTTTTTCCTTTTTTTTTTTTTTTTTTTTGACAGGCAGAGTGGACAGTGAGAGAGAGAGACAGAGAGAAAGGTCTTCCTTTGCCGTTGGTTCACCCTCCAATGGCCGCCGCGGCCGGCGCACCGCGCTGATCCGATGGCAGGAGCCAGGAGCCAGGTGCTTTTCCTGGTCTCCCATGGGGTGCAGGGCCCAAGCACCTGGGCCATCCTCCACTGCACTCCCTGGCCACAGCAGAGAGCTGGCCTGGAAGAGGGGCAACCGGGACAGAATCCGGCGCCCCAACCGGGACTAGAACCCGGTGTGCTGGCGCTGCTAGGGGGAGGATTAGCCTAGTGAGCCGTGGCGCCGGCCTTCCTTTTTATTTCTTACTTTCATTTATTTGAAAGAAAGAGTTAGAGTGAGATCTTCTATCCACTGGTCTACTTCTCAAATTCCACAAGAGCCAGGGCGGGGTCATACCAAAGCTAGGAGCTCAGAACTCAGTCAGTCTCCCATGTGGGTGGCGGGAACCCAATCACTTGAGCCATCATCTGCTGCTTCCCAGAGAAACCTGGAATTGGGAATGGTCAAACCTAGGTACTCTGTATGGATTGTGGGCATGCCAGGCAGCACATTAACTGCTGTGCAAAAGTTCTTTGCCCATCCTTGTTTTTTAATACTCTGTGAAGAGGTAGTTTTTTTTTTTCTAATTAGAAATGCAAAGGTAAGGGAGACAGAGAAAAGCCTAAGTATTCCTCTGACATGTGCTATAAAAAGTTCAAAGTGAATTGAAACCTTCACAATAGTGATAGAAAAACAAATGAGTGTTAGTATAATATTCATGCTCATGTTTTACCAGCTTAGAAATGCATATTTAGTGCTTGTGTGAGCTTAAATATTAAATTCTATGGCACAATTTTTGGCTTATGAAGATGTTCAATAGCAACTTGAAATATTGATCTGATGATTTTCTCTCTTTAGATCATGAGTATCTCCACAGACAAGAAGATAATATCTTGCTCTTCAATGCTGAATATGGAAACAGCTCTCTTTTCTTGGCGAACATTACATTTGTATGTTTAATCACATAATTAATTCATGCCTGATGTCCTGATGTCCTGGGGATATTGTTCATTACCTTTCAAATCATGACTGCTGTCCCTTCTCATCCTGTTGGACTCTTGCAGCACACGGCACAGTGGATCTTTCTCTCCTTCTTGAAACGCTCCCTGCCTTGGCTACTTTTTAGTCTCCTTTGATGATTTCTCCTCTTTTGCCCACATTTTAAATGTAAGTGCTCCTTGGGTCTCTGCCTTCACTTGCTGGCCTCTATCTGCATTTTGCATGTCCTCCTTCCATGAATTCCAAGCACTTCCACAGCATCTGTGCTCTCCTTTCTGGCCTTGAGTCTCATATACACTCATTTCACACTAACCTCCACCCGGGATCCAAACGTCAGTTTCCAGTAGCTTCTGGCTGCTTCACATAAATGGCCTGTAGGCATTTTAAAATTAGTATCTGGAGCTAATCTAGTTGTCTTCCCTCTTCTTTGTCCAAGAAAATGAAAGCATCTCAGTTCTCTTCCCAAATTTCTAATCTTAGTAAATAGTTAATTCTTCTCCAAGTCACTGAAGCTGCAAACCTCAGAGTCACCCCTGACTCTTCCAAAATCCCCTATAATGAGCTACTGAACAACCTTATTGATTCACCTTCTCATGTCAACTGGCTTACAGATTTTCATTTCCACTGTGTAGTCCTGGTTCAAACCCTCGTTTCATCTTGTGGCTAAGTATTTTAACTTGTCTTCATCTCTATTATGGAGGCCAGACCACTGCGTTGCAGAAGTCCAGGCTGATGGAACCCCTCCATCCTCCCTTCTTAGGTCATTCACCATGCCACCAGTTACTTGGTAAAAGAAATATGATGGCCGGTGCCGCGGCTCGCTAGGCTAATCCTCCGCCTTGCAGCGCCGGCACACCGGGTTCTAGTCCCGGTTGGGGCGCTGAATTCTGTCCCAGTTGCCCCTCTTCCAGGCCAGCTCTCTGCTGTGGCCCGGGAGTGCAGTGGAGGATGGCCCAAGTGATTGGGCCCTGCACCCCATGGGAGACCAGGATAAGTACCTGGCTCCTGCCATCGGATCAGTGCGGTGCGCCGGCCACAGCGCGCGGGCCACTGCAGCCATTGGAGGGTGAACCAATGGCAAAGGAAGACCTTTCTCTCTGTCTCTCTCTCTCACTGTCCACTCTGCCTGTCAAAAAAAAAAAAAAAAATGATGCTGTCACTGCCATATGCATAAAATAGGACATCGTAACATGTGATACCTTTCAATATATCTTTCCAGTTATTTTTCTAATTTGATGTCCTCTTACCTTCCACTGTGACTGACATGCCCCATACTATATCCAGTTTACACACAATCCTTAAATATTCTCTAAACAAGCACATTGTCTCCCAAACCTGATTTTTTGCACCTGCTGCTCCTTCTATTGAGACACTTTTCTCTCTGTTCCTGATCCTGACCCCCAGAACCGTCTTTCCCTTAGAATTAATCCTCCCCTACATGGCTTTCTAACAGTGATCATCCTCCATGCTATATTGGGTGCACACGCACAAGCCACATGTATGACACAGTACCCTCTTGGTTGAAAGCACTCAGTGGTGGCAGTTAAACTGAGTTGTTCAATCTTTCTTTTTTCTACTTGATTGACAGGATGAGTTTGGACATTCTATAACTGATTACTCAGTATCGCCTGATAGACTGTTTCTTCTCTTAGAATACAACTATGTGAAGGTAAAAAAGTGCTTTCTTATTATGATCTTTAAAGATTCCTATATGTTTGTTATTTTATATATCTGATTTCATGTGTATATATTTTAACATTGATACCTAAATAATACATTTGGTACTAAAAACTCATTAATTCAACATCAAAAAGTCATTCTCACTCATGAAAGGTAAACCCAGCCCATATTCAAATACTAAGAACATAAACAATACTACATTATAGGTATTAATGATATAAATTAATAAACATTTACAATAGGAAATTGTTTTTAAAATTTACATGTCTGATTTATATACATTATGTGTTATAACCACTAGTTTTTTTTGTCTCCCCTTTACATATGGTTAAGACCTCCAATAAATATTTGCTTTAAAAAAATAAACTTCCCATCCTGCAGAAGAGACTCTGCAAGTCGACCCAGAGCCCTCCCAACCCTCACATCCCAGCATAGAGATCTTTTGTGATGGGAGCCTCTGTGCCAATCACAAAGGCCCTACCAAGAACACTCAGCTGCCCCAAAACACCTAGTACCACACCCAATTCTCACAGATTAGGAAAAGGTTATGGCTTAATCACACATCCTCTTTATGTTTTGGGATGGATGGGAGTCATGAGTAAATTTAACTGCAGCTTTGTTTACTCACATATTTGGCAACAGTTGTCAAGTATAGGATGTTTTAAAACATGTAAGAAAAATTAAAACACCTGTGGCAATACTCTGCATTGAAACCAAAATACAAAGCTGGGAATTCCTATCCTTGACTCCTTTTTTCTAGGATACATAATGTGGAATGGCCTTATCTCACACACCAACACTGCTGTACTCAGGCCAAGCAAAGCATTCCCCACTCCACTTACCACCTCAGGGTGGTGACTCTCCGTCATAATGTTTACCCTGGATCCACTGCGCCTGCCTCCATTTCCTGCTCGTGAAGACTCTCTGACCATGTTCTGATAACCTTGTTAACTGTAAGAGAATCAGAATCTGATGCCAACTTCAATGCATCTGTTCCCTGTCAGTGTATTCATTTGCTGAATTCAGTGCTTCTTACTCTTATCTATAGAATAAATCACTTGAGAATATTTAAAACATTTCCAGTGTCCAGGTTCAATCCACAGGTTGATAAATTGAAACATCGGGGTAAAGCATTTTTAAAATATTTGTAGATTATTCTAATGGGAAACCAGGATTGAGTATCACTGAGTAATAGTTGTCTGTGTTTAAGAAAAAAAAAAAAAACAACAGAATATGAAGTCAGAAGAGAAATGGAAAGGAAATGCCAGCTCATTTTACTATTTAACCAGATTTGACAAATGCCATTTGATGTATACTACTGGATGTGTGAGTATTTCACTGATAGGCCTTAGTTCATAGCCACCATCATTGATGTGTGTTTGTTGTGTCACTGACATTTATCTCTGTGTTTAATTGCTCTTGATGTTTTCACTCTGTCCCCTCCCTCCTGCCATCCTTGCTTCAGGTGGTATCTAAAGTGCTTCTTCTAAAACCCAGCAGACTGTGCTGCATCTGTACTTCAACTCCACAGTGGTTTCCCCATCACACTCAGAATATGATGTCACTCTAACTATGGCATCCACAGGATCTGCATATCGGACCTCAATGTGCCCATCTTAATCCACCTCGTACCTCCCTCTCCTATACTCATGTTGGGCAGTGTTTCTCACTTCTATTTGCACCTCAAAATCACTTGGAGAGGTTTTTAAAAAACACAGATGTAAGTGGCCTACCCCAAAGCACTAACCATATAGCTGTGGGTGGTGCCCAGACACAAGTAGATTTGAGGGCTCCCAGGAGAGTAAATGAGCCAAATTTGAGAACTTTCAAGTGCACAAGTCTTTCTTCTCCTCAAATATTACTCTCATTTCCTCCTAAGGGACAGATTACTTGCTGTGGCTGCCTCCTGGAACCCCACCCCCTACCCCCATCATTATGTGGATCTCCTTTTCAGTTGTTTCAGGTCTACATTAGACCACTTTATCTAATACATATTCCCCCTTCCACTCTGTTCCTCCCACCACCCACAACTCTATCCATCACATTAGCCAATGCTTTTTTTAATTTAATATTTTGTGATCTTTTGTTTTCTTTTTTATTTTTTTTTAATTTACTGCTTGCCTTTCTTAGGACCAATTTCCCTGTGTTTTTGCTACTCCTATACCGCTACCACTTAGGAATGGAGCACATAACAGATGCAGAAATAAAACAAGCAGCATCTTAGCTGCTGCACAAAGCATCCACCCCTATGCAGAGTTCTTTATATGCCTCTCTATGACTTCTTTATGACTGAGTTAGTACATTTAGAATGATTGTTACTTCCAAGCTACAAACAAGTGAGTGAAAATAAGTAAATGACTAAGTATTATATGATCTGGTATGGATGTTCTTCCAGTGTCTCTGCTGAGTGTCTAATTATCTGGAGATACTGTCTTCTATTAGGTGTTGACAATGTTCTCGAATTCTGCTAAGAGGTTCACATACATTTTTGTGCTCTTAAGATCATTGCAATCTTTATCCTCACTTCCCTAAAAAGAAAATTGAAGCTTAAAAGCAATTTACCCAATAGTACACAGTGAATCCAGGGCTGAATCCAGGTTAGAAGAGTCCAAAGCTTGTGCTCTTAAACATGATCTTTCCTGTCTTTGCACTTTAGCTTCTCTCGGCTATAGTTCTTTACCACTAAAGTCATCCGAAGAATCATCTTTTCCATAAGCCTTTCTTCCTCCCCAAGGCCTAGTAGATAATTCCTTCCACATTATATCTCTTGGCATGTCCTACTGGGATTCTTCTATTGTGATTTACTTGTCCATTCCCCCATTTACCTATGAACGCCTCAAGGAGAGGGACCCTGTGCTATCCAGTAGTGTCTGATAGATTACAGCTACCCACGTTTACAGACCAAGTAGACTGATAAATCTGTTTCAAAAGATGAAGTTAACATGTCAAACATCTTGGCTATCCTCTTACACCCCATGATGGTTTTGTCATCCTGGTGTGATCTCAGTCCTTAATATTCCTAGCCTATATCACACCTTTTGGCTTTGGCAAATATTACACTTGTAGGTTGCCCAGAAACAATCATGGGGTGTGTCAGAATAATTCAGGATTCAGGAATGTACGACTTGCAAAAAGTGGGAACTTAATAAATATTTGTTGACATGAGGGTGTAGGAGGATGAAAAGTGATAAGCAGCTAAGGTTAGGAACTCTGGCTTTGTGTCTTTTCTCTGTGGCCATGTAATTGGATGTCCTTGGGCTACCATTTCATTTATCTCATCCTTGTTAGTACAATTTGAATTTTGTAAAGATTCATTCATTTATTTGCAAAGCAGAGCAACAGAGAGAGGTGGGGGAGAGACAGGAAAACAGGGAGAGAGGAGAAAGAGAGAATCTTCCATCTACCAGTTCACTCTTCAAATTGCCACAACTTCTAGGGCTGGGTCAGACTGAAGTGAGGAGTCAGGAACTTCATCATGTCTATCATATGACTGGGAGGGGCCCAAGTTCTTGGGTCATCTGCTACTTCGGGGAGCTTTAGCAGGAAACTGGATTAGAAGCAAAGCAGCCAGGATTCAAACCAGCACTCTGATATGGGGTGCTGACATTACAAGCTGTGGCTTAACCCACTGCACCACAAAACTTCTTCTTAACTGGGTTTATTTTATCAGAAATCTAATAGGTAGCTAGTCTACACTAGTTTAAACTCAAGATATCTAAAGATGAATAAGACACAGTTTCTTACTTGTAGTAGTATGGTTGGAAAGATAGACATATGGAGGCTGGAATTGTGGTAAAATGGGTTAAGCCACTACCTACAATGCCAGCATCCTACATGGGAGCCAGTTGGAGTGCCAGTAGCTCCACTTCTAATCCAGCTCGCTGCTAATGTTCCTGATAAAGCAGTGGAAGATGGCCCAAGTGCTTGGGCTTCTGTTACCCACGTGAGAGACCTTGATGAAGCTCCTGGCTCCTGGATCCTGGCTTTGGTCTGGCTACTCCTGGCCATTGCAACCATTTGGGGAGTAAACCAGCAAATGGAAACTCTTTCTCTCTGTGTCTCCCTTTGTAACTGCATTTCAAAAAAGTAAAATAAGTCATTTAAATAAAAGGAAAGGCAGACATATAGACAAGTGACTTCTTTTAAAGTATATTTAATTTGCATGTATATCCATATACAGATATTTTCCATAAATGCAAATGTAATCATACGCATACTTTTTATCTTAAGTCTTATTATTTTGCTTTTGTCTCTTGGCTCTGTGGAGTCTACTGCTATCTATCCATATTGTATATTTTTCTCCTTGATCAAATAACCGTGAAAATGTTTAGGCATTATTTCTAGTTATTATTTGTATTATTTTTGGAATCCTATTTTACATACATTTTGGTAATTTATATACATTTCTCACTCAATAATACCCTGTAGTACTATTTCCAATTTATTTGATACAGTTCTAATTCATTTTTTTAAATTAATAGACTACTTTTTTTAGAGAAGCTTTAGGTTTACAGAAAATGAGCAGAGAATTCTTGTACACTCCTTCATCTTTCCCTCCCCAGTTTCCCTACTAATATCTTGCATAGTGTGGTATTTTTGTTATATTGATGAGTCAATATTGATATATTATTATTAACTAAAATTCATACTTTACATTAGAGTTTTACTGTGAATTTTGACAAATTTTTAAGGACACATGTCCATCATCATTGTATCACACAGAATAGTTTCACTTCTCTAAAATCCGTCATATTCTACCATTTCATCCATCTCACCATTCTAATCCCTGCAATGACTGACTGTTTTAGTATTTCCATTGTTTTTCCTTTTCCAAAAAGTCAAATGATACCACTTCAAAAAGTTTATGGGGATTAGAATTAAAAGCTAGTTGGTGCAAAAATGTTTGGAAATACATGCATACTAGCAGGTCTTTAATAATTCTTGAGAAATATGTATCATGAATAAACAATGCATGAATTTCAAAAATTTTTGCACAAAAATAAACATATTTTAATTCCACTTTCTACAGTGGTAATCCTACATTATGTAAGCTGTTCAGAGTAGCATTATTTCACTTTGCAATACATATATGAGGTTCCTCCACATTTTGTTATCATGGAATAATATTACATTTATCAATCTGTCTCAGTTTGTTTATCAATTCACCTTTTGAAAGATATCTTCATTTTTTCCAAGTTTTGACAATTGTGAATAAAGCTATTGTAGACATTTCCTGTGTAAGTCTTTTGTGGGTGCAAGCTTTCAACTAATTTAATTTTCTGGTAAAGTCATTTGGATTTGATATTTTCTCTATGTAGAGGTTTTACTTTATGGATTTAATGTGTTTATTAGATGTAAGAATACTCAGATTTTCTTGTTTCTTATTTGGTAAATTATTTTCAAGAATTTATTTTTGGATTTTCAAAATGTGTTGGAAAAATGTTTATAATTATCTTTCATAAGTTGTTAATGTTGCCACAGTCTGTTATCTTTTTTTAAAAAATTATTTTATTTATTTGAAAGACAGAGTTACAGAGAGAGGTAGAGACAGAGAGAGAGGTCTTCCATCCGCTGGTTCACTCCCCAGATGGCTGCAATGGCCAGAGATGAGCTGATCGGAAGCCAATAGCCAGGAGCTTCTTCCACGGCTCCCACATGGGTGCAGGGGCCAAAGGACTTGGGCCATCTTTTTCTGCCTTCCCAGGCCATGGCCAAGAGCTGGATCAGAGGAGGGACTAGAACTGACGGCCATATGGAATGCTGGTGCTTCAGGCCAGGGCTTTAACCCGCCCCATCACAGTCTGTTATGATGTCTCATTTTCATTTCTGATGTTGTCCGTTTGTAATTTGCTTCTCCTCTCTTTACAAGGTTAGCAATTTTATTCATGTTTTCCAAGAATCAATGTTTGGTTCAACTGATTTTTCACTATTGTATGTTTTCCACATGACTACTGCCTTCTATTACTTCTTTTCTTCTAAGTATTTTGGTTTTAAGTTGACATTCAATTTTTAGCTCACTGATATGGCTATTTAGGATACTGATGTGTGACTTTAAATTTTGTTATTATTTATATTGCTAGATATCTTTAAAAAATCTTAATACTTTACATCATCATTAACAGTATACAAAAGTAAATATTTTCCACATAATTACTGACAATAGAATCATTTATTCTTTGAATATTTTAACAGAAAGATGAGCAAAAAATGAAAATTGCACTTTACTAAGCAGATGATCTTAACACACTATACCAAATGCTAGGAATGTTTGTGCAAAAAGTGGTATTTGGACCCAGCATGGTGCTGGGAAGGTTCCTTATAGAGAGTGGTGCCAGAGCTAGGTTATTAATTAAGTCCAGAGGAGTTGGCAACAAATGCAAAATTCCAAGAACCTAGGAATCTAGATAATTATAAAATATAATAAAATTGGAGAATTCTACATTTATTTATTTATTATATCTATCATCTGGAGGTTCTATAACAAGTGGCCAAACTATTATGAATCACAGAAGCTTGAAGTATTTGTTTTCTTTTTTTAGCAATGGAGGCATTCTTATACAGCTTCTTATGACATTTATGACTTGAATAAAAGGTTAGTGATTTTCTCTTGAAGTCTATGAGGTTTTTATAGGAAACCCTACCATGAGTTATTCTTTGGATAATGTTTCTTTTTTTACTTTTTTCCAGGCAGCTGATTACGGAAGAGAGAATTCCAAACAACACACAGTGGATCACATGGGCACCAGAGGGTCATAGATTGGTTAGTAACTCTCCTGATGTCAGAGAAATATTGGCTCATACATTTTTTTTTAAAGATTTATTTGAAAGAGTTACACAGAGAGAGGAGAGGTATATATATATATATATATATAGATCGATCTATCTATATATATATATATAGAGAGAGAGAGAGAGAGAGAAAGGTCTTCCATCCAATAGTTCACTCCCCAGATGGCTGCAACGGCCAGAGCTGCGCCGATCCAAAGCCAGGAGCTTCTTCCAGGTCTCCCACATGGGTGCAGGGGCCAAAGGACTTGGGCCATCTTCTACTGCTTTCCAGGTCATAGCAGAGAGCTGTATCAAAAGAGGAGCAGCTGGGACTAGAACCAGAACCCATATGGGATGCCAGCGCTTCAGGCCAGGGCTTTTAACCCGCTATGCCACAGCACTACTTTCCCCACCCCCCATTGGCTCATACTTGTCATATGCAGAAGCTACTAACTCATTTGCGTATTTACAAAATAGACATCTTGGGCCGGTGCCAAGGCTCACTTGGTTAATCCTCCAACTGCGGCGCCAGTGCCAGCATCCCATATGGGCGCCGGGTTCTAGTCCCGGTTGCTCCTCTTCCAGTCCAGCTCTCTGCTGTGGCCCGGGAGGGCAGTGGAGGATGGCCCCAGTGCTTGGGCCCCTGCACCTGCATGGGAAACCAGGAGGAAGCAACTGGCTCCTGGCTTCAGAACGGCGCAGTGCTGGCCATCGCGGCCATTTGGGGAGTGAACCAACGGAAAGAAGACCTTTCTCTCTGTCTCTCTCACTATCTCTAACTCTATCTGTCAAATAAAAAAAAAAATAGATATCTTAAGAATGAATACTTTGTTACAAAATATAGTGTTATTGTCCAAGACAATCTATTTTTTGCTAGTCTAACACAACAAATACAATTGAAAGCTTCCAAATTTCTATTAGGGAAGGGGATAGATTTTCCCTGGGAAAATGCTCACTAAATTCTTAAGTTTCTGACTTCTGTGTCACTATAGATTTTCATGTTCCACAATGCTGGAAGAACATCAGGAGTTTAAAGCATTTAAATAAGACAATGAATTGTTTACTTGCATTCAAACTTTTCTCTCTTGAGAATGCACCTGCATCCCTTCTACTAAACATTTCCAAAAGAAATGCACAAGCATGTATCATCCTGTAGAAGTGGCCATCTTCCAGGTCTTTAATCAACCTTAACATTCAAATGGTGGTAGCTGTAATTTTCTTATTTTTAAACTGGTAGGATTGTTTTTAGGATTATTTTTGAGATCATAGCCTGTATACTTAACAATTTAAGAATGAGAGAGAAGGAGGAAATAAATGACTTTTCATTCTCAATTTGAACATCTAACTGTAGTCATCATGACAGTGTGTAAATAAATGTTTTTGAAATTCCAGGATAAAATATACTATGAGATTATTATTGACACCATTACTTTCTTTTTATTTTTCTAGGCGTATGTTTGGAACAATGATATTTATGTGAAGCTTGAACCAAATTTACCAAGTCAGAGGATCACATGGACAGGAAAAGCAGATGTAATATATAATGGAATAACTGACTGGGTTTATGAAGGTAGAGATTTTAAAGCTTATTCAAGTCATAAAATTTATAAGCTTTTAAAAACACATAAGCCTTTCTTTAAAATGGGGACATTCAACAGAATACAAAATAGGTTACATTTTAAAAAGTGTCATCAGATCTCCTTTAGAAGTCACAACACCAGGTGTCTCAAAGACCAGGAATGTCCTCACCGTAACTACTGCCGCTTCTGCCCTCCTTGTCTCACAATGCTACTCTTGTCTTTGTTTCCTTCCACAAAGGGCCCTTCTGTGTAGGTAGCTGTTCTGTCTTGACTGAGGCATCAAAACCTCCAGATTAAACATCAGCTGTTTCTCTAACCAGGCCTACCTAACCTAAGAGTTCCTAAGGAAATCTAACACTCAAAAAGATTATAAAATATTGTCCAGAGGTGGGAGAGTCAAGGGGAAGAAATGCCTGTTCTATAGAGAGTTTGTGTTCATTTGAACTTGCACAAATCATAATTTCCAGCTTTTAAAGAAGAAAAAAATAATTAGAAAGGCTCAGGAAAAAGTGAGTAAAAAGGATGAATACAAAGTGAATAAAGGGGCTGGCACCATGGCTCACTTGGTTAATCTTCCTGCAGTGCCAGCATCCTTTATGTGCACTGGGTTCTAGTCCCGGCTGGAGGACCAGGAGGAAGTACCTGGCTCCTGGCTTCGGATCGGTGCAGCGCCGGCTGTGGCAGCCATTCGGGGAGTGAACCAATGGAAGGAAGACATTTCTGTCTGTGTTTCTCTCTCACTGTCTCACTCTACCTGTCAAATAAATTTTTTTAAAAAAAGTAAATAAAGTGTTCAAACGGAATATTCTTTTTTAGGTTAAAGAGTTTTAGAAACTATTAAGAAAATATTTTAGAAACTCAGAATATGTTTTCTAAAGGGTTACCTTTGTCTATAGTTGCCAAGATGAAAGGCATTTTAAGGCTGTTCCAAACCTTTGACAAGATTGCCTCATACTTATTGGAAAGATTCATTCTGGTTTCATTCCTATTATTTCTTCTTTTTAGTTAAAAAAGTTTTTCTTCATGACCTAATTTTGCTTCTTACCCAATATAAGTCATGTTCAATTAGTAGATAACATTATAACAACAAATCATGTTTAACGAAAGATATATTGCCATGGCCCAGAAATAATTGTTTTGATCAAAACTTATAATGAAATGTGCTAACCCTAGTTCTTAGAGGTTCTTTAACACTTGTAGGACTGCACAGCCAGCCTGCAGGATCATCCTTATGAAGAGGATAAAACCTCTTCCCAAAATCATGATCCCCTTGCTCACACTCCAGGTGCAGCTTGGTGTCTCTAAGAGAAAAACTCAGCCAACACTTAACGTTCTTTCTAAGGTAGCTAATGGCAGGAGAGATCTCACCTTGCCTGTTCATGACTAAGTCACTCACATGCGAAAGATGACTTTATAGCTCCAGAGTGGGCCTTTCTCTAAAAACTGATTCATCAGGGGTAGGTGTACACTTTGTGCAGTGGTTAAGATGCCACCCCACCTGGGGCATATTTATCCTACATCAAAGTGCCTAGATTTGAATCCAGTTTCACTTAATGAGAGAGATTGAGAGAGACTTCATTACCTAGAGAGAAATTATTGCATTGTCAATGTGGAAAACGAAGGTTCTATATTCCACCATAAACACTAATTCAAAACAAAGAACACTTCTTGCTATTTGCACTTGCAAGCAGTTTTTTGAAAACAAAAATCTTGCTCTGTGTCTGTTTTCTGTCATTTCAACTATGTTGTAGATAAAAATCTAGGGGTAACTGGTATAAGGAGTGAGACATCAACTCAATATGTGAGGATGTTTTTAGCAGAAAACTTCGACATGGAATCCCTAGATCTGAGTTCCAGTTCTCATCTCATTCAATCTCTAAACTTCAGTTTCCTTCTCCGTAATTTGGGCTGTGGGGAGCAACTCGGACTAGACTAAGTTACTGGAATTAAGACTTATTCTGTGCATCTGCTCTCCCACAATATGGCTCTGGGAGAGGAGTAAACAACTTTTACACAGCTGCCTCCAGTTCGACCAATAACCTGCAGGAGCTGATCCTGCTCCTGATTGGAGGAGAGCAGCGTACTCAGCATGTGGGTAGCAGAGTTGGGATTGGTGGAAGAGGACTATAAAGGAGGAGAGAGACAACATGCACCAGGAACATCTAAGGGGAACATCCGGATAACATCTGAGCAGCCCCCGAGAGAGCCGGCCGGCGGTGTGCCACTCCCCCACAGAAGTGGGGAAAGTGGCAGGGGGGCCCACCCCTCCACGGAGGTTGAGGGACGGCAGCCAACCCAGGAAGAACCAGCAGCAAACCCGGGAAGGGCCGAGCAGACAAAAGAACAGCGCAGGGTCTAGTGTCGTTCCTCCGTGAAGAGGGGGAGCGACATTGGGCCATGAATGGGTTCATCTAGGGATCTTTCTGAAGACTAAACTAGATGTGTTCTGTAAATTTTAAATCTCTAAGGCCGGCGCCGCGGCTCACTAGGCTAATCCTCCGCCTAGCGGCGCCGGCACACCAGGTTCTAGTCCCGGTCGGGGCGCCGGATTCTGTCCCGGTTGCCCCTCTTCCAGGCCAGCCCTCTGCTGTGGCCAGGGAGTGCAGTGGAGGATGGCCCAGGTGCTTGGGCCCTGCACCCCATGGGAGACCAGGAGAAGCACCTGGCTCCTGGCTCCTGGCTCCTGCCATCGGATCAGTGCGGTGCGCCGGCCGCAGCACGGCAGCCATTGGAGGGTGAACCAACGGCAAAGGAAGACCTTTCTCTCTGTCTCTCTCTCTTACTGTCCACTCTGCCTGTCAAAAAAAAAAAAAAAAAATTTAAATCTCTACTTAAATGTAACTTAAAAGGAGAGCAGGCTGCCTTGCTAGGAAGTAGGTTTTCTGCTTCTAGAAATGCTGAACTAGAGCTAGAAAGGAGCATGGACTTAAGTCTGACAGCTCTGGATTAATTTTTGGTTCTATCAATTATTAGGCTTGTGATCCTAGGCAAATTTCTTATCTTTTTAGGCCTGCCTCACTTTGTCCATCTGTAGAATGGGTTATTGTGAGCATTAGCTTAAATAATAGATGTCAGTTCTTATCAATGATTAGTATATAGTTAGCACGCATCAAATGTCAGCTATTGAAATTATTATCAAATTGTATTGTTGTTATTAATTTTACTATGACAAGAAGTGCCACTATTGTTATTATTATTGAAAATGCATTTGAAGCAACCTGTGAAGAGGCCTTCATCAATAGAAAAGTGCTTGGGATATATCAATTCCTAACCCTAAGATTCTAGCTGCTTCGCCTTTGTTTTTCACATTTACACTCACATCATGACATGAGACTTGGAGATTAATAAGGAGTCTCCACCCAATCTACTTGGATCCTCCATCCCTAGTTGGTGAAAGTGGTGCTGACATTTTAAGATACTTGAATGTCCCACACATTGACCCTATAATAAGCATAGGAAGGAGTGACCTTTGCCAGAGTTTGAGAATAAGCCAAATAGTGCACTGGAAAGCAAGACCTTTTCTTTCATTTGCCTATCTCTTTGACCCTTTTCCCTCTCCCATCCTATATACCAGAGAAGGGCGTTAATCCAAGGAAGTCATCAAGTTTCTAGGCTGGGCAAAAGGGATGCTTCTCAGTGGGGTCTCATGAAGTTCCTTGCCATTCTAAATCCATCCTTCCCACACCTAGTTTGTGCCAAGAGTAGTAAACTCTGGGCACCATATTGGTTTCATAGCCTGGAGCTACACACCACCCACCAGTACCCTGTGGGCTCAGT
Organism: Oryctolagus cuniculus; assembly: GCF_964237555.1. Classification (NCBI taxonomy): domain Eukaryota; kingdom Metazoa; phylum Chordata; class Mammalia; order Lagomorpha; family Leporidae; genus Oryctolagus; species Oryctolagus cuniculus. The sequence goes on from NC_091434.1 coordinate 79,676,828, forward strand.
ACAAACTGAGCCCAGTTGGGGAGAGTATGTTGGCATGTGGACTGTTTGAAAAATTAGAAAAGAGAATCAGCCTCCTGTGTGAAATTTACTTTTAGTATGTTTTGAGGCATAAATTTAGAGGATTATAAGATAAAGAAAAACTGTAGAGCTTATATTAAATATTGCGTGCTAAAATATTCTAAAATGGTCCAACGGGTTACTTATTTTTACAATCCAGATATATCCCTGTAGATTTTATTTTTATTCATTTGTATTACTCTGATTTTGGAAGCCCAGCAAATGCAAAGTGATTCATTAGTTGAACTCTACTGTAATTACTAAAGCTAATGAGAACAATATTTTGAATGCCAAAGCCAATTTATCAGCTATTTCTTGTAAGACAACAATTTATGTCTTTTTTTCAGAGGAAGTCTTTAGTGCCTACTCTGCTCTGTGGTGGTCTCCAAACGGCACTTTTCTAGCATATGCCCAATTCAACGACACTGGAGTCCCACTTATTGAATACTCGTTCTACTCTGATGAGGCATTGCAGTACCCAAAGACTGTGCGGATTCCATATCCTAAGGTCTGTGCTCCTTTTCGTAGAGTGTTTCTGTGATTTGATGGGAAGAGAATGGTTTCATGTAATCCCTTCCTGCTAATGAAAATATTGTCAGTCTCTCTTCAACAGCTTGCTGTGATTACTCTTGCTGAAGTCAACAGCATCTGGCAATTTTAAAGTATTTTTATTATCCCAGGAAAGAGTGTGATTTAAGGTTTTTGTAATTTCTCCAAAAACTTTGAGGAATGACAAGCAGTAAAAGATGGGGAAAATGCTTTTGAAAGAGGTAGGGGGGAATGAAAATGTTTGAATGGAAGATAAGAGAGGCTTAATTGAATCAGAAGCTCATCTCATTTGTAGAAGTTGGAATGTGCCCTAGATGAAGTTGAAAAGCTTGGTTATGTATCAGTTTGTATTACTAATTAACAGGATACAGTACATGACTAGTTTTGGTGGTTCTATTATAGACTTGGCACTAATATCAATTTTGCATGTCCTACATTTGTAATAATAGTGGAACGTCTTGGTATGCAAAGCTGATTTCCCCCTCCAGGATCTGTGTTTATTAAAATTGAAGAGCTCTGTTAAGCAGTTTAAGCCAAGGAGAGGGGGATTTAGAAGGAAACCAGGGACTCTTCCTAGTACCATACTAATAATGGCCACAGCACTGTCTGTAGGAAAAAATCTACTAGCAAAGTGTTTTTGCTGTAAGCCATTTGGAAAAAGGGATTTTTATTTTTACCAACTCAATTTGCTTTATGAAGAGCTGCCATTTTAGGAAGAGAGGAAGTAAAAAGAAAAAAAAAAGATCAGAGACTAAATATGGAGATGTTTTCTGTGGAATGTTATTTTTTGATGAGCAAAATTGGCAAAAAAAACTCATAAAATGTTCTCACTAAAAATATCATATTATTTCTAACTAATCTGTCAATTGAAGATCTATGTGTATATTTAGAAAGGTTTTATAGGTTTCTGTCATAATATTGACTGTAAAGTTCCAACATAGCGAACCTGAATTTGGAGTGTAAATTGTGGCTTTCTAATTAGCATCATTGGCTCTCGGCTCAGGTACTAATTTTCCTGATGGATTGTGTCTTTGGCAGAACCGAAGGTGTTCTTCATGGTGACAGCCATCAAAGACTTGTCTTGTGGAGTCAGGATATATATGCAAATAATAGAATTGATTTTCAAAGGTTTATCCTTGCTTGCACAAAATGTATATATTATAAACATATCAACATTCATTATTTAAACAGAAGTGCTTTGGACCTTCATACTACATAGATATGTAAATATAACTTTCATATATAAATGTATATATTATATTTCTGCCTGAACATGAAAAGGTTATATTGTTCCTTTTATTTTTATTAAATGGTTTGAATATGTCTGATTGGCATAATTTTATGGCCATAATGCAGATGTTTTTGTGCAGCTTTAAATTCGTACAGCAATGTTACTTTTTTGTCAACACCAATTCTGTGATTGTTTTTTCCCTAGGCAGGAGCTGTGAATCCAACTGTAAGGTTCTTTGTTGTAAATACAGACTCTCTGAGCTCAATCACCAATGCCACTTCCGTACAAATCACTGCACCTGCTTCCATGCTAATAGGGTAAGACTCTTCACTGGAATTCTTAGGTTCTGAACAGTTTCACACTCCCCAGAAAGAACATTTCCAACAGAATGGCAGCATCTCATTGTGTCACTCAGCCTGGCAGTCATTCATTCTTTAATTTAGCAAATCTCTTGAGCCCTTACTTCCTGTTTGGGCACCATTCTAATGGTGGGGGTGCATCCAAAACAGAGCAGCAGCCTTCCCAGTGTCATGAAGCCTGCGCTCAGATTAGGGGGGGCAGACAACTGCCAGATAATTAAATAACAATATAAAATGCCAAGTGATAATAGATATTGTGAAGAAAATCAAAGCAAGGCAAAGTGATGGACTAGCCCGAGAGGACAGAGGATCTAAGATTACCAGTGAGCAGTGATGCGAGGAAAGGGTGGGGCCTGTCCACAGGGAAACCTGGGGGAACAGCAAAGCACAAAGGAAGAGCCAGTGCAAAGACGCTGCCGAGGGAACATGCTCAGGGCCTTGGAGGAGCCGCGATGAGTCCGCATGGCCTGGAGCCTTCTGAGTGAAGAGAATGGTGGGGGATGAGGTCAGACTAGGTCATCTCTAGGCCTGAGTAAGACCTAGAGAAAGCCTGGGGGACTGTGGACTGAATGCAGAAACTGCCAAGGTCATCCTGATGCCCAAGATGTCACTTGCTTAAATAATCCTGGGTAGTTTAAAATTCCCCATTAGGCACCTTCAGCCCCTTGTTCATTTTCTGGCAAAGATGCCGCCATTTTGGATGCAATGTGTGGCTATCAAGTAGCTCTTTTTTCATTTCCATTACTAGTGTTGGTTTTGGTATTGTTTTAAATGAGTACCTACTGAGCAGTCACTCTCTGCCAGGCACAGGGTGTTATCACATGCTTTATCCCTTTGCTCTTTTTTTTCGAAAGATTTATTTATTTATTTGAGAGGTGGAGTTACAGACACACACTCATACACACACACACACAGAGAGAGACAGAGAGACAGAGAGACAGAGACAGAGAAAGAGACAGAAAGGTTTACTCCCTAAATGGCTGAAACGGCAAAAGCTAGGCTGATCTGAAGCCGGGAGCCAAGAGCTTCTTCCTGGTCTCCCACATGGGTGCAGGGGCCCAAAAACTTGGGTCATCTTCTACTGCCTTCCCAGGCCATGGCAGAGAGCAGAATCAGAAGAGGAGCAGCCAGGACTCGAACCATCGCCCATGTGGGATGCCAGCACTGCTAAGCCACAGCTCTGGCCCTCATCTACCATTATATACCCACTTCTCAGATAGGAAAATTAGGCCTAGAGGTTAAGAAAATGACCAAGTAGGAGTCTGTATTCCAGCCTGTCTTTCTGACTTGAAAGAAAGAACTCTCAAACACTCTGCTGTGCACCTCCCTCTGTGGGAATACAGCTGCTGCCCTCAGATTCCTGCATGAGAACAATACAGAAGCACCTGTTTTCTCTGGGGTTTCATTAACTCTATCAGACATGCTGTGGACTGTGCTCTGTGGTCAGTAATTCATTAGCTTGGCTACAAATAACTACAAACCTGTTCATTCAAGTGAGGGTTATTGGTTATGTGTAAATAACAGATTCTTTTTTTTTCTGATCTGAGTTTGTCCAACAAGTGACACTTTACCCAGTTTCTAAAATCTGTCATTTGGTCCTGTCCAGCTACCTTTTAAACATTGATTAAGTGCCCACTTGTTTACATTCCCAAATGTCCATAGGAGGACTTCTGTCCTTCTAGCACTTATTACCGGGTATGATATAAAACAGGCAGATAACTGACTACAAGAGTGATAGTACAGTGGCATAAATAACAGGCTGGAGGCGTCCTGAGGTGAGGAGATGGGTTTTCCATGATCCCAGGGATCAAAGAAACATCCTGAAGAACGTGCAGATTGAGCAGACAGGGTTCCAGCAGGGCACAGTGAGGAGGGAGGGCACCGAGGTGGATAAACAGAGTGTGGGAAAGTGCAGGTTTATCCAGGAAAAGCCCACTAGTGCCTGGTGTGGCCTCTTGGTCTCTAACCAGCATCTGCCTTCAGGGAGGATAAGCCATGAGCACCTGCTATGAAAAACGTTCCATCTGGAAGCAGCTTTAGGCCTCACTAGCAGTTTACAAACTTTCTATGGGCCCAGAAACCTCTGTTTGAGTGAGACACGATGCAGAAGTGCAGTATCAGAAAACAGATGGAAACATCAGTGCCCAGATCTGGCAAGCCTGGTTCTTGTCCCCTCTCCTTCCAACATGGGTCCTGGGAGATTAGACAAAACCTGCAAGGGGCCAGAACACAGCCAAAACACCACTGGGCGACACAGAGAACTGAGGCTCAGAGAGCTGAAGTCATTTGCTCAAGGGCACATGGCAAGTTAGTGGGGAAGCTGGGAACAGAACAGAGGCCTGCACCTGCCAGACCAGAATACTGGAATACTGGAGTCAAAACATGTTGATCACTTCCTCTGGGCTGAGACTGTTTGGTGTTCTGCTCCAACTCTCATTTATTCCCACAAGCACCCTGTGGTGTCATTTTCACAGCCATTTTATAGTCAGAGAGACAAAGTCTTTCCCACTTAGAAATCATTTTCCAAGGCACAGTTATGTAGTGCTGAGTTCAGAAAGCTTGAAGAATACTAAGGGATTCTTCTTGCCCTATGTCAATTAATCATTAAGTCTTTTCTCCATGTAGTTCTTTTTCTTAGATTTTATTTTTATTTATTTGAAATTCAGAGTTACAGAGAGAGGAGAGGCAGAGATGATTCACTCCCCAATTGACCGCAACAGCTGGAGCTGTGCTGATCTGAAGCCAGGAGCCAGGAGCTCCAGGTCTCCCATGCAGGTGTTGGGGCCCACGGACTTGGGCCATCTTCTGCTGCTTTCCCAGGCCACAGCAGAGAGCTGGATTGGAAGTGGAGCAGCCGGATCTCAAACCAGAGCCAATATGGGATGCTGGCATTGCAGGCAGTGGCTTTATTTGCTATGCCACAATACTAGCCCCCAAAACTTTAGATTGTTTCTGGGGAAAGTGTTCTCATATACAATGCTGTACCATTTTCTGGCTCCATCAAAAGACCCAGGAGGACCAAGTCAACCCAGGCAGGCTATATTTGTCAGTAAACAGCCTGGCCCCCCGACAGTGCTCCTCACAACTCACTAGTTCCTGGAGTGGGGCCTTTGCCAGGTTAAGCACCTCTCTTCCTTCTGCGCATGTTCCTCCCACTGATTTTCCCATTAGGCCATATCCCTTTACCACACAGATTCCAGCCCCTAGATAGTACAGGGGGATAAAGCAGGTATGTGGTTTTGCTAGGCTTTAGCAGTAGTGAGTAGGGACAGGGTAGAAGCATTGCTTGTTTGATGGTGCGTGGGAGAGATGGGCATCTGGAACACACTTCTAACAACCAAGCCTGCTAGGAACCAGGGCAAGCATCCCTGTCACCCTCACTGATGTTATGCTAACATTATTTAGAGTTATTAAATTGATAATTTGCACTGACTCCTCACAATGCGAATATGAGAGCTCAAAGTGTTTAGAGAAAATAGCATATAATGTAAAATTGTAACTCTCCTGCTTTATTTAGAACAGTGGTTGTGTTGATTACTGCAATAAGAGAAGTTCTACAGGGTAGGGACCAATCTTAGAATAGGGTTTCCAGTGCCGAGCAGGATGTCCGTCATGGAGCAAGTGTCCAGCCAATATTTGTAAAATAAATTAATAGATGTGTGGTTGGATGAATGGATGGCTGGGTGATTTTTGTGTAGAAAGTAAGTTCACACAGCACCAAGGAGAGGCTTCAAAATGACCTTGCATAGCAGCATAGCAATTGTTTTCTACCTCATCTCAGCTATTTATAATTGTGTGTCCTGAAGCTAGAGGTTTGGAGAAGAACGGTTCTACTGAGGTGACCCCACCCAACATCTGCTGAAAGACTCGGGGCCCATCACACCCAGGTCATGATATGTTCCAACCTGGATCTTTCTGCTCCTGAGAGACTCAGTAGATAAATCTTACTCTATTTTGTCTGGACAGATGATAGCCCTTGGTCAAAAAACAAACAACGCCCCCACCGCCCCCCCCCCAAAAAAAAAACAAAAAACCAGGAGCACCAGGGCCTGAAACTGTCACACAAGAGAGGAGTTAACTGAACTGAGAATCCCTAGAAATTCAGGCCCCTGCACCCGAATTGGTGCTATTGGTGCAGCATCCTCAGATCTATTCCATCTCACCCCGCCCATTCCTCTTCTCAGCGATCTGTCGGCAGACCAGGGAGGGTTGGCATCCCTGTCAGAGCAGAGGGTGGCACAGAGCCCACGGCCAGCACTGGCTGTACGCCCGCTTCCTTGGGTGATTCACTGAATTAATCACTCCACAGTCTGCAGTTGCTCTGAGTAGCATTTTTCCCTCCAATATTCTCAGTTAGTAATATATACCTTACTTTAAATATCGTTAATGCACCAAAGAAACATTTACACAAATTAGAGCCATTAATACCACCCAAAAAAATTTTTATTTAATGCCTACTGTTTGCAAGGCAAGGTGCTAGGATAGGCAGTCATTTTATAGGGGAATTTATCTCTTTTACTGTATTCAGATATGATTTGTTTTATAAAAGTTGGTTTACATTCAACTCACCAGGAATAAATAGATTTAATTGAGTGAGGAATTTTATGCTTCAAAACAAGAAAGTGAAGCTAGCTAGCAATGTTTCCCAAAGGGATGGGTGGAGATTCTAGGATAGGAGCAAGTATGAGCAGGAAATCTGAAGCCAACTTTTGATTTGAATCCTAACCCAAATACTTCCCAGGTGGGTGATCTTGGACGAGTTACTTAACCTGTCTGCAATTCTATTTTCTCTTCTGCAAAACATGAACTCCGCAGTCCATACCTCATAGGGTGGTCATGAGCTTTATGCCAAGCCCTTGGAACAGTTTGGATACATAGCATAATCCACATGGGTGTAAACTCTCACCATGTCCAGAAATTACCTCATTGTTTTCTTATTAAAATGGCCTGTTTCCCCCTTGGAGCTAGAAAAGCCTGTTGAATCCCTGCATCTAGCCTAGGAGAAGCAGTCCAGTCTCATGAAAGGCCCAGCTGCAGGTGCAGTGTCTCTTCTACCTTCCCCCAACCATTCTGTCATGAAAGTCTAGCCTCTGTTTTGCAGAACAAAATCAGCATGTAGTGTGAAAAGCATTGTTGATAATCCTGCTTCTTGGATTCTTTTTGTCTTCAGAAAGGACTTAAGTCTTTCAGTAAAAAGTACTACTGAACCATTGGTTTATATCTTTTTCATGAATCTTTAACATTTCAGTGTGGTATGGCCTTGGCTCAGGGCTGTGATTGAAGAGAAGAATGTTTATGAGAAAATCCAAAAAGTACTGCTGGCTGCACTAGTGAGCAGCTTCTGCTGAACACTCACAGAGTGCAGAGTACACACTGGGTCTCAGGAAGTGACAGAGGTAGTGGAGGATCCAGGTTCATTACCCTTTGATCTAGGATGCACGTGAGTTTCCTGGCCAGCTCCCAAAATTTCATTACTCAATGTCTTCAAATGGGGAAAGTTGCTTTTTTTAAGATTAATTTATTTTATTTGAAATTCCGAGTTACACAGAGAGAGAAGGAGAGGCAGAGAGCGAGAGCGAGCGAGAGAGAGAGAGAGGTCTTCCATCTGCTGGTTCACTCCCTAGATGGCCGCAATGGCCAGAGTTACGCTGATCCGAAGTCAGGAGCCAGGAGTCTCCTTCAGGTTTCCCACACAGGTGCAGGGGCCCAAGGACCTGGGCCATCATCCACTGCCCTCCCAGGCCATAGCAGAGAGGTGGATCAAACGTGGAGCAGCCAGGACACAAACCAGCACCTATATGGGATGCCGGCACTGCAGGCAGCAGCCCTACCTGCTATGCATCAGTGCTGGTGCCGAAAAGTTGCTTTTATAGTGCTTATTTCTGAACTGGCAGTATAGTTTATGGCTTTTAGTAAATAAAGCTATTTCATATTAATCATGGAAAGATTACTGCCTCAGCTGTCTCCTCCCCACGGGAACGCAGTTTCTGGGGCCTATCTTCCTACTGTATACCCAAGGAACCCCCAGAAACTGTACCTGTAATGGGAAAGAGCTATATAAATTTTGTCAGATTTTCTAAGGAATGTTTTGATGCTAAAAAGCAAAAACAACTGACATAGAACAGAAAGCTGCTACAGAACAAGGCCCATGGGCCAATTCTAACGTATCACCTGTTATTTTAACTTTTTCTTTTTTTTAAAAAAAGATTTTATTTATTGATTTGAGAGGTAGAGTTACAGACAGTAAGAGGGAGAGACAGAGATAAAGGTCTTCTGTCCACTGGTTCACTCCCCAAATGGCCACAACAACCAGAGCTGGGCCAATCCGAAGCCAAGAGCCAGAAACTTCTGGGTCTTCCATGCGGGTGCAGGCACCAAAGTACTTGGGCCATCCTCCACCGCTTTCCCAGGCCATAGCAGAGAACTGGATCAGAAGAGGAGCAGGCAGGACTTGAACCAGTGCCCACATGGGATGTGGTCACCTCAGGCAGAGGATTAACCTACTGTACCACAGTACCGGCCCCTTCAACTTTTTCTTTACTTATTTGGATGGCTCATAGATTGAGATAGAGACAAAGACAGGCAGATATCTTCTGTCTGCTTATTTACTCCCCAAATGCTCACAACAGCCAGAGGTAGGCCAGGCTGAAGTCAAGAGCCCAGAAGTCAATCTGGGTCTCCCATGGTGGAGAGAGGGCAGGAACCCAACTACTTGAGCAGTCATCTGCTGCCTCCCAAGGTGCGCATTATCGGGAAACTGGAATCTGGAATGGGAACAGGACTCAAACCCAGGAACTCTGATGTGGGACATTGCTTCCCAACTAGCATCTTAATTACTGTACCTAATGCCTGTCCTGTCACCATTTTTGTGTGGTCCACAGTAAGAATGATTTCCACATTTTTAAATGGTTGGGATGATAAGTCAAAAGAACACATTTCATGAAATGTAAATTATATGAAATTCAAATTTCAGCTTTTCATTGGAGAATAGCTCCATTCACTTGTTTAGTATCTCTGATTGCCTCTGTACTACAAAGACAGAGTTGAGTAGTAGAGTAAGAATATGTGAACCACAAAAATTAAAATACTTATTGTCTTGGCTTTTCTGGGAAAGTTTGCCAACCTCTGTTTTAGAAAATTAATTTCAAAACCTTTATCCTCTATCTTGTTTTTCATTTCTCCATCTTCTTTCAAAGGACTTATTACCTGTTCTAGGTCAGATTTATGTGCCTTTCCATCTGCTTACTTAACTCTGCATTGGGCAAATGCAGAAAAGTTCAAGTAGTTGAGGCACCCTTGCCTATAAGCACGTGAAGAGGCATTTGCACTTCAGACCTGTGGCCTGGAAGTCTGTGGTAATTGCCGTAAGACTGGTGTAGGGTAGAAGGACTGGATTTCCAAGAAAATAGCATGGGCAATGGACATTGAAGCTAAGACCTAAAACAGCTAGCACATGGCAGTCACTTTGCGCTGAAGAACAAAGGTGGCAGCAGAGAAAGCTGTTGGGGTGATCATGAGACTACCACCTGCCAAGACTAGAGAATGACATTGATCCTTAATAACCAAGAAAAAAAAAAGATATAAGTGGAAAAGAGTCCTCATCTGGAAATGTGGTGCTTTGCTCTGGGCCTTAGCACCTAAACCTGCACAGAGGCCCTGTGTCACCTTGTGCATAAACACTTTAAGTGCCCTCAGCCATAAAAGTGAAGCCGTGAGGGGATTGAAGGGCTTTATCCCAAGTATTCGGTATTGAAGTACTTCATCCCAAATACTCAGTAAGCATTTGTTGTGCAAGAGCGTAAGATAGGACTTGATCTGTGAATTCTAAGGACAGAGTTCTTCGGGCTACATGAGTCAGGAGAGGAGCATTTCCTTTTCCTCAATGCTGCATTCCACAGATTTGATGAGAGTCTGTTTTATGTCAGGCATTTTGCTAGACCTGGCAGATACCCTGTGACCAAGACAGTTGTGGACTTTGCCTTGAAGACCTTCCAGTCACACAAAGAGAGCAAAGCAAGACGAGAAGGGGATGGGCACACCGGGTGAAGGAAAGAGCCTGAAAGCGCTTCAGAGCATTTGGTAGCTGGGAGACAACCATAGAACACGGCAGGGAGGGAGAGGATGAAAAGACTCTCAAAATCCTCCTGACAACAAGGAGAAGGCTTTGATCAGACATTGGATTAGAGGGATTTAGGAATAGTGATCCAGAATCACACTGAGGAATGAGAGGAAAGCAAAATAAAATAAATAAAAAATGGCATGAAAATAAACTATCCAGACCAAATATGTTAGGGAAGCTAACAGAAAGTAGATTACAAATTCCATGCATTTCTCTATAAATCAGAAGGTGGTTCCAAAAATTCTTAAAGGTATGTGTTTGGGAGGATGCACTGCTAGAGAAATTGCTATTTACATAAATTTGTGCTGAAATACCACCAGGTTTCTTAATTTCTTCACATGGTTCATGTTTTGACTCTTGAGAAATGTTTTTATAGAATGTAATCTTTGATTTTCAAAGTGCGGAGGTGTGAGTCAATCTTTCCCCATTTAAAAATAAAATTGCAAAAAGGGTCATCTGTAATCTCACCCACGTAGGAAGAATTTTCTGGAGAAGCGTGTCAAATTACTAGAACATACTCAAATCTTGGCTGGTGCCACTGGCCTCACAGTATTGTTCCCGCAAGACAGCAGAAAGGAGATGGGAAAATATCACTCTTGACTTCCTGGAACCATCAAAGGTCAAGTTGAGGACTTGACAAGTCTTGAGTACATAGCCTGAGTCACATACATTAGACCAATGAAGGATGCTGCTGTGGCTTTTCCTTTTGGCTTTAATTTCCATTCAGTAAATTGCACTTTATGCTTGAGAAAGTGGTATTAAATGGTTTCATTAACCATTAAAATTCTGCTTCCCATTGAGATTGATTTCTTTACACAGGATAAAATGTCTATTAGTATCCAAGTCTGGATATATTAATATTTTCTCTCTCTCTTTCGCTCTCTCTTGCCCTCTCCTTTGTTCCTCCTTCTCTCACTCTCACCTTTCCTTCCTTCCAGGGATCACTACTTGTGTGACGTGACATGGGTAACGCATGAAAGGATTTCTTTGCAATGGCTCAGAAGGATTCAGAACTATTCAGTCATGGATATTTGCGATTATGATAGGTCCAGTGGAAGGTGGAATTGCTTGGTGGTAAGACTGAATCAGGATGTTCTGTTTCTAAATCAACATGGGATCAGAGGGCTCAATGAAATCAAGGAGGTTAAAGGTTAAGAGGCAGGAAATAAGGTTTGAATTTCTCTTTGTGACCCTGAGGCAGTGTGGGTAAGTCTTGACTTAACTGTTAGCTAACCAGATATCCTGTGGTGTTTCCAGTTCACCCTACTCACTGTACTCTTTTAATCATGGCTACTATCAGTTGGGAAGGGGGTGGGGAGGGAGTGACTGGAAACCCAGAAAATAGAATCTGATGTCATTGTTCACAATATCCAAGAGGGCCAGGGGCTGCAAGCTGAGTTGAGTATGTTTTAATAGAAAAAATCCAGGGAAGGAGAAATGACTGGCTGACTGTATGTGAAATGAAACAAACATCAGGAAGCCACAAGTCCATGGCAACACTGTGACTATCGTTAAGCAGGAAACAGCTTTAGAAAACTGAAAAGATAACCCCAAGACTGAGGGGAGGGGGTGGGCCACACTGAGGCAGAGTCAGTGTTAATCCAGCCTTGAAGGAGGTTTCAGGCCAGAAGGCTGCAAAGTCCAGTCAGTCTGATAGATCAAAATTAAATGCCTGTTGGGAATCAGCAGCCTCAGGAGGGGCAAAGTCTGAAAGAGGTTTGCAGGCATCTGTGTCCTTCTCTGACTGTGGAATCTGGGCTGACAGACGACTCCTGCTCTGTCTAGACTGGACACAGAGCAGCTTCTTTCCTCAGAGAGCTTGAGCACTCCATATCTTGATTTGTATATTCATTTATTTATGCAACAAACATTGACCGTCGATTACATTCCAAGCTCTGTTAAGAGATGAAAATTAAAAAAAAAAAAAAGATTGAGATAGCGTGCCTATTCCCCAAGTGTTTCTGTTATAATAGAGAGTACCATTAGACAAATAAATGATCATGGGTACTATTTATTGAACACCTACTGCATACCATGTGGAGATGGAGGCTCTGCAAGTTTAAGGAGTTTAAGGAGTCTGTGTCCTATGGGACACAGCTAGAATTCAAAATCTACAAAAACTGAGCTCTTTGCTTCCTGTCAATTGAATCATCATAATATTGGAGTATTATGCCATAAAAAGGTTTAAGCAAAGTACACAGAGATTGTAGGACCAAAGAAGGCAATCAGCTCTACTGGAGGCAGATGAAATGGAGCAAGAAAATGACAGGAGAGATACAGAGAAGTCTGGCATGAATTGCGTAAGTGGGCAGATAAGGGCAAAAACCTACATAAGCATAGGGTGATACAAAGACATCAGTGCAAATAGCATGGAGCATGCAGTAACTGGAAGTCTGTATACCTCAGGGCTGGAGGAGAGGCACCATACTGAGAACTAAGGCTGGAGACACAGGCTGAGGCCTGGGTGCCATTCTGAGGAGTTTGGACTTAACCTTGTAAGAAATGGGAAGATGCTTGAAATTTTACAATAAAAGGATATCATAACAAAATAGAACTGTCTGTCAGCAAATGAGGTCAGCAAGGAGCTGAGCAGGGTGATGAATTGATGGGAACAAGAGTGACAGGAGATCCAGTAATGACCAAGATAAAGTGCTGAGAATGTGGACAAACATACCATCATCAGTGGAGAAGGACAGACAAGTCAAAGAACTGGGCAACAGGGGCTAGAGGGAGGTGACTGTGAGAAGATGAGGAATGTAGAATGATTCCCAGGTCTCTGGTGTAGAGGAATAAGTGCCATTATCAAGGAGGGGAATGCAAGGTTAGGAGCCAGTGGTGGGAGTGGAGGAGAGAAGATGAAATTATTCTCAGTTCTGTGCATGTTGAATTTAAAACCACTGGAGTTTCCAGGGCAGAGCTCTAGGCAAGAGAGGTAAATGATCCTATATAATTACATGAAAAATACTAGCATAATTAAAAGCATATGAATGAAGAGAGTTTTTAAGCTATTTTGTGCAGTTTTATTTGTAATACCAGTAAAGTACAGCTTTCATCATTTTCCCTTTGAAACAGTCATTGTGTTTTTCACTTCCTAGGCACGGCAACACATCGAAATGAGTACTACTGGCTGGGTTGGAAGAGTAAGTGTTATGAATTATGGGATTTTGCATACTATGGGTCAGCTACTTGGAGCTATTTCATAGCTGAGTGTTCCACACTGGGGTCCTATGTTATTTGTTATTAATAGCAGTATTCGTTGACCTATTTCTCAAAATATTTAAAATGTTCCCTTTAGATATCTAGTTATGTAGACCCCATAAGCATACTCAGTTGGAAAGAGTAAGGGGACAAGTGAAACACAAGAGCAGAGCAGACAAAACAAAACACATGCTCTAACCAAATTGTAGCTCCCAGTAAGTTAAAAAGCAACCGTTGCTGAAAGGCAGCCAAGATGCCGAATGTGCTCTTTGACCTCATGTTTGAAGTTGTATGCTTTAGAGGCAGAAAACACGGTTTCCATCCACAGTCTTCACAAATACAGAAGGAGATGTAACAACAACCAGCAAAACTCAGCAGCAACTGCATGATGCCGGCTATACACATTTCTGTAGAGGAATTTATGCTCTTGTGGGTTCACGCTTTCTAAGGCACCCAGATGCAGAGCTCTCCCCAAGAAAGCATGGAGCCCCTCAGAGACATCTCCTGCTTCTCAGTCTCACTGAGTTATGTCTTCTTTGTGCAAAATTACCAACCGTGTTGCTTCAAGACCAAGGAATGAAATTCCAGCCATCAAGACACATTGAATGAAAGATGAAGAATGAATCTCATCTAATCTTCCTGACTACCTCTATCAAACCCCATTTACGAGGGAAGCAAAGTGACACAAGAACTGTAAAGAGCTCACATCTCTTGGGTCCTGGAGGTGAAGCTCCCAGTCCAGGAAGACAGCCCCCTCCTGCTAGGTCTGGAGCTCTCGTAGCACTCACACGTCCTTTTTCTTCAGGCATTGATTGGGCAGAGGGGAGAGGTTTGCCAACATGAAAAGTGGTTTCCTCCATGGCAAGAGACACGCTACACTTCCTCACGACTCTTTGAAAAAAATATGTTTTTTCCTCTCTGTATTTAACCAGACAGATGCCACTTTTCACACATTTCTACTAGGCACAACTCCATCCAGGGGAAACAGGGAAATGTATTAAAAAGATAAGGCTGTGAACACAGGTCTAGAGAGGGGAATGTGTTTCAGAGCTCTGTAATGAGAACACCAAGTGTACTGCACGCCTCAGCTTGCTCCATAAATGAATTCGCTTTGAATCACTAAATAGAAGAGGGAAGCATTTTTCTTCCTTCCCAAAATGGGAGCTGATAAGAGAGGAAACATCGAGGGTGAAGTGAACCAACAATTTTAAAAGACCATCTTATACCTGCTCCCAAATGTAGCTAGGAAATTGAAATCATAACACGACACACTCCTTTCAGGCTGGGATAGACAATCTCCTACTTAAAATACAATATGTTCTCAGTACTATCTTTTTATTAAACTGCTTAAAAATGGGCAATTTTGTTCTGTATTTCTATAAACTATTTTTTGTAAATTATTGATCATATTTAACAAAATGAGAAGGCTTATAATAAAAATAACTACATGAATGTTTTCATACAAAATATAGGACAGACATTCCTTATGGTGTCTAGTCTAGAAATGGTTAAAGACTGTCTGACTTTCAAAAAGAAATATGTGTAAAAACAGGAAAGAAAAATTTCCCCAAATTACAAACTACCTCCAACCTGAAACAGTCAAAAATAATGTGTCTGTTTCAAGAAATCACATTTGTGACATGGAGGAAAATGTATTTCTTCAAGGAAAGACAAATGGTATTTCCACATACTATAGCCAGAAGTCATAAGTATTCTCCATAGACACCATATGCCCCAAATAACAGTAGCCACTTCTATTGATCAGGTTTCATATGCAAGCCTCTTTGGTGTGGTCCTTTCACTCCTTCCTCACAAAAACATCACCCATGAGTATGGTCTTCTGGTCTTCATTTTATTAATCAATTATTTATTTATCTGAAAGGCAGAGTTACAGAGAGAGAGGAGAGGCAGAGAATTCTTCTGTCCTTTGGTTCACTCCCCAAATGACCACTGGGGTCAGGATTGGGCCAGGCAGAAGCCAGGAGCCACGCGCTTCATCCCAGACTTCGTGTGCACTTGGGCCATTTTTCACTGCTTTCCAAGGTGCATCAACAAAGGAACAGCAGGGACTTGAACAGGTACCCATTTGGGATGCTGGGATAACAGGTGGCAGCATAACTCACTATGCCACGACACTGGCCCCTTGGTCCTCAGTTTAGGGAGGAATTTTCTTCCTGAGACTCTAGTTTCACTTGACAAGTAAATGAAGCCAGGGGGTTGAACACTGAGATTGGGAGGACTCTCAAAAACTAAAGTTGGCATTGAGATGACATAACTATGATACAATAGGCTTTGTTGCTGTTACTCTCTGTTGTTTTCTAGTTTAGACCTGCAGAACCTCATTTTACCTCAGATGGTAACAGCTTCTACAAGATCATGAGCAATGAAGAGGGCTACAAGCATATTTGTTATTCCCTAATAGACAATCAAGTGAGTGTTCTTACATAATTTATTTCAGGTTGACCTCCTTTTTTAGGAAATTAACATGGGATGGAAATCATTTGGCAAAGTTGATCACTGTATACAAATAATCGGGCTAATTCAAGTTCCTTAATGGTATTTGAGGTGCAGTGGAGTGAAGTGGGGAGACTCAACAAGCCCCAAGGCCGCTTAAATTTCTGATATAATTTATTCCTCCACGTAACTTGGACTGGAGAAAGTCTAAAAATTTATTTTTCAAATCCTATCAGAGTTGTACATTTATTACAAGAGGAGCTTGGGAAGTTATTGGAATAGAAGCTCTCACCAGCGATTATCTGTGAGTATTTTAATAATTGGTAGGATATAAATGTACTCATCGTAATCACGCCCTCTTTGCCCAGAAGTAGGGGAAAATTTCTTGCAAATAAAGAGTAGTCTATTTGGAATGTATTCAATACTTTTTTCCTTTTCAACATACGGAAGCCTTAATGATTTTCACATATGCTTAGCAGATTTGATACCATGCCACGAAGCAGCTCTACCTCTAGCTTTTACCTGCTTTATATTACAAGAGCTGTAGCCTCTTTTACATGAACACTGTGGAATTCTGAACTAGCATTCTGGGGGGCGTTTTGTTAAATTTCAGCTGGTGCTGAATTTTTGGAAGGCTTGGAAAGGCAATTTTAGCTGTCCATGTGTCATGTCTCATCTTACCTGGAAATTGGAAAGCTTTACAGAGGCTGTCCAGTCCCATAAATGAGTTGCTGGAAAAAAGCTTTGTTATTTTTATTAGGATCTTGGGCATTTCTGTGGTCCTTTCTTGGTCTCTTCACGGAGGAATTCTTCCACTGCAGAAAGACCCTATTTTGAAGTGGCTCTGCTACCCTCAGGAAGATGGGGCCCTTATCAGCATCTAGCTTGTGTTTTAAAACAGAAAATATAGGAGACATGACAGATAACTGGGGTCTCAGTTTTAGGCCAGTTGTCTACTCTTATTTTTCCTACAGAAGACTTCTTTTGAGTTTTTGCTTGTTACATTAATTAAGGAAGAAATGCCTAGTTTCATGTATTTCAGACTGTTGAGGAAAAGACTCTCCTATGAAGAGAAAATGGAGGAAAGTGGTTTTTGGTGGGTGGCAGGGCAGAGAAGCATCAGTGGGCGAAGGGCAAGTGCAAGCACACCTGCACCTGCACGTGCATCAGCGCTTGGCATTTGAGTTTGGGAGAATGGTTCTGATGTTTTCAACAAACATAATTAATACATATTTCTTTTTTTTTTTCTCCAGCTACTACATTAGTAATGAATATAAAGGAATGCCAGGAGGAAGAAACCTTTATAAGTAAGAGTTCTGTCAGGTTGCTGCTTTGATTTTTTTTTTTAGCAGATAAACAATTTCCAGACTCTCTTCATTCTTTCTTTTGCTTCTAACTAACAATTAAAGTGAAACTGTCACTGTGCACTTTTATTTCTTTGTAAATCAGTCTGCATGTCACAAAGAGAATGACTTTATTAGGTGTTTTGCAATATTTCTAAACAATGGTAGGTTTGGGGTTATTATTAATTCATGTATTTATTTCAGTTTTTTTTTTTTTTGAAGTTTTGAGGATTGCTTTGGCATGCCGGTACCTTTGAAAATAGCATATGGAATTATTCAATTCTGTCCTCTCATTTTTCCTTCCAGCCAGCACTTAATACCCCCTGTATTAAATTCTTTTGATTTTACAGAATCCAACTTACCGACCACACAAAAGTGACATGCCTGAGTTGTGAGCTGAAACCAGAAAGGTGTCAGTACTACTCTGTGTCATTTGGTAAAGGGGCAAAGTATTATCAGCTCCGGTGTTCTGGTGAGTCTGAGCTGCCTGGAGGGCCAGTCTCCCCTGTCCTCATGTGTCCCCCTTTGTGTTCTTTACCTCCCTCAGCTGCCATGCTTGATCTTTCCACTTACCAGCTCAGGTGCCCTCCTTTGTCCCCACAACCTTCTCACCATTGCCCTTGTCCAGTCTTCTCAAGTTCAAGGATTCCCCTCCTGCGTGCAGTTTGGGAAACAGTCTGCTCTGTTCTGTTCTCTCCATTTGATCTTAAGGATTTTTTGAAATCACCTCGGTTTACTTCTCTCCATTCGCATTTAAGTTCCTTCCTAACTAAGGGACTTGCATGGCTTGCTTGGCTGGCTTTAGGTTGAGCACTCACACACACACATACATGCACACACACTCTTATGTGTAACAGCACTTGTGTGTAACAGAAGCTCTTCATCCTTATATACACACGTATCGTGGTTTTTCTTTAAGATGATTACTTTATGCAGTTGCCCTTTAAATGAGAAACTTTATGTGGATGGTGCTCACTGCTCCGTATTCTGTTGCTATTGCTATTATTTATTAGAAATGAAGAAACCTGGGCAAGGAGGGGCAGAGAGACTTAAACAGGTCATACAGTTAGAGGCACAACAGGCTGTAAACACAGGCCTCTACCTCCCAAGTCATTTCTTTGAAACACTGAACTAGCTTACCTTTCCACATGAGAGGAAGAAGCTGAATATTCTGAAAAGAATGATCAGTGGCAGAAAAGCAGTCTCCAAACCAATTTTGCGGATCTTTCCTCACTAATATTTTTTTGTGTGTTTCTTTGTGGTTCTTCACTATGGCTGTTTTTATTCACCATTCCTTGGGCATGAGCTTTATGGTAAGCACTATACTAAAAGCTTTATAGTCATGGTCTTGCTTCATCCCTAGGAAAACTCCATGAGATAGGTATTGTTATCCTTATTTTGCGTGTGAGGAAACAAACATAGATATGTTGTCCTGTCACACAGCAAGTCAGCCGGGATTCAAACCCAGGTCTGCATAGTACCTTCACTGCTGTTTCAATCACATATAAAATTAATATTATCATCCAAATGCATCAAGATTATATAGCTCACAAAGTAGCTTTTCTATACATTACCTTCCTACTCTGCACCACCACAGTTGGGATAAATAGTGAAGATATGGGCTTGTGAGAAAAACACTTTCGCATGCCAGAAAGGAATTGCTTATCCAAGTCAGGCACTGCAGATGTGCGCCTGGCTCCAGCACTCTGCGGGGCTGAGACCACAGAGGGGAGACCTGCCCCTCCCGAGGTGAGGCCGGCTCCAGGGTTCTGCCCCCAGGGCTGGGAGGAGGGCAGGGCCTGAAAGACGGTATGGGCACCTCTGGATCTGGAATTGAGAATGGAAGGGGCAGTAGCTCTCATTGCAGCCCACTGGTGAGGAAATTGGTTCCAGAGATGATAACATGTCCAAGACACCCAACAGGACAGAAATTAACCTCCCACTTCATTCTCCTGAGCCCCATATCTTTCTAGCAATGATTCTTATGCTCAAATTGCAGTAATTTTAAAGGGAAAAACAGGTGACTAAGTTTTATTAAGCTCTTTATTGACTATAATATTTATTTTGTGCTCTATCAAAGCAAATTGGTGACAAATAATCTTTGAAAAGTCACATATGCTATCTTTTTTTATACTCATTGAAAACATAGCTTTCTCTAATTCTGTTAACAGGCCCCGGTCTGCCTCTCTATACTCTGCACAGCAGTGTGAATGATCAAGGTATTTTCTCATATTTCACCCTCTGTTTGCTTTTTAATGAACTGCATGTGAATAGGACCAACATGTCCTTAGCATTGTGTGATTTTCTTTGACTTTTAGAGTCTTAAAAATGACTTGAACACAGGTGTATAATCTGGGTACATACAGTCTGATCAGTGAATCATTATTTGATTTTTATTGTTTAAATAAACCAAATTCTTCACATCATAACAAAGTACTCCCGTTTGTGTATTTGTTAAGAACTGAGAGTCCTAGAAGACAATTCAGCGTTGGATGAGATGCTGCAGGATGTCCAGATGCCCTCAAAAACACTGGATTTCATTATTTTGAATGAAACAAGTAAGTTAAATTCCTGCTGGATCAGTACTTTTCAAGGAAGCATGAATAAAATATAATGATGCAATAATCTTGCCTGAAAATATACATTTTATATTACACATAAATCTAATTTAGGTTATTTTCCTATGAATTATTATGTTGTAAGAACTTGTAGTTTCACATTCTTTTGTCTTAAAATGCAAAGTCATTCTATGAAAAAAATTATTCTGTCAAGAGGAAAAGTATTTGGAGAAAATACAGTATTACTAGTTCAGTCTCTGTTAGTAATTCTATTCTACTAGTAAAATTAATTGTACATTTACCATAACAATATCCTAAACTAGTTCACCTTAAACTCAGAGAGTGAAAATATCTGTGACAATTGTATAAAAAATTAGAATTGGCTAAAAAATATTGAAACTTCAGTCTTGGAGGAGAAAAATGTTGACTTTTTCCTAAGCTTCCTCCCCTCCCACAGTGGGCTTCACCTCTGACCTGAAAGCCTGATCATGGATTATATTCAGAGATCACTAAGAATAATGAGTTTCTTTGTATAGAAAATCTCCACTAAGAAGTGGAGGATCCATCAGAAATTTGAGATTTGTTTTAAATGTAGAGTAATAGTAAATATTGAACTCATCCATTTGTAAATTAGTATTGGAAAGTACGGGGCATGTCTGAAGAACAACTTCAGGCATTGCTACTAGACTGAATGTGCATGTCAGTTACCCGGAACCTGAATGCTAACATGCACCCTGAAGTCAGCCAGTGTCCAGAATTTTAGTCGGTATCTTTAATAAGCTTCTAGGTGATGCCAGTGCGTGTTGTTGGCTCTTGAGCCACACGTGGAGGCAAGAGCCTAGGAGTTTCCTGGAGCTAATATGGACAGCCTGTGCAAAAGACATCAGATCCTGTGATGCAACCTTCTATTTCAGTTGGAAAACAGTGGGAAGACTGAAGGTCAGGGAAGCCATATAATTAGATGAAGGGACTCCCAGTTATAGGAGAGTCCCACTGGGAAGTGGTTATGACCATTCCACCTGCAGAAAAGAAGGGCCTGGAGGGGGAAGAGGGAGATAAGGAATGGGGAGGGTGGAACTATGGGAGCAGAAAGAGCCTCCCAAAGATTGTACATCTTTAAAAACATGGAACTAAAACACCTTCTAACCAACTATTACTGATGCAAACAAAGCAGAGAGCAAAAGGTGAGTTAGGCATATTCATTAAAAATATCACAATCATCTGATAGTTTCAAGTTCTATTGAAATTATAATAGAGATTAAATTTTGTTCTTGCAAGTATGTTTAATCAGAAGACATAAAATCATCAGCAAATACAAATAGAAAAGAAATCCATCTACATAAAATTATACTTTTTATCTTCCTTTTTGCATCAACTAATTGTAATAGACAAACAAAAAAAATTGTTACAAACACCTCTAGAAAAACAAATATATTTTTGATAGAAATTTCAGTAGAAATAATCATTGAAATATGGGAAAAGTCTTATTTTTAAAGCTCTGTTAAGGATGAGTCTAACTCATCCTTAATTTGAGAATAAAGGAAATTTATTTATTATTTAGGGAAAAATTTTATTAAACTAATGTAAAAGCAAGTACAGAGAATTAAATAGATCTGTGAAGACCATACAGAAGGTACACAACACTTTGCTCCATTTAAACCCAATTTCATTCTGTGAAACACAACTGAAAATGGGAATTCAGTTTTGCGGTCTGGGATGGCAAAAAGAATTACAAAAATGTTATTAAATCAGAATTTTAAAATAGAGTTGAGGCCAACTAAAATTCTAAACAGCTTCAAGAAAATTCAAGAAGAGGAAAACATTTTGGAGGAAAATTTAGAACATAAGCCATAAACAAACTAGATAAGTAGATCAGATGCCAAAGAACAGACTCATAAAAACAAAACATTAGAAATTCTAAGATGCACTTTTATTTTTTAAGGCACCAATGTGTTTAATGGATACATCAGAAACAACTTTATTGTTTTAATATTAACTAGTATTTTAACCAGAAAGAGAATGTTGTTGTACCTTAACGTGTAAATCCAAGCAGTTCATTTTTTTCTGTTCTAATTTAACAAATTGTTAAATTCCATATATAACTTATCACCAAGAGATAAGGAATGAAATCTTGTGCTAATGATTGTTTTTAAGAATGTAATCTTGTGCTAATGTTGTTTTTAAGTCACTAATGAATCTTTTTGTTTGTTTAGAATTTTGGTATCAGATGGTCTTGCCTCCCCATTTTGATAAATCCAAGAAATATCCTCTACTATTAGAAGTGTAAGTATTCAAGAGCAGAGAGCAATTTAGAAGTTAAGCATCATAGATACATGTTAGTCCAGTACAGCCTACTAAAAGTAGGGTCAACTACATCCTTTTTGTCCTTTTGATTTCTGACCCCTGTTTCCTCCTTCTGTTTTGCAATCACAGATCCCAACCTGTGTTTTCTATCATCTTCATAATAAAATAGGTACCCGTCTTCTGTCATATGGCTTGTGAGTTTTCTTTAGTTTCTTTCCAAGAACTTCAAGGGAATTCCAGAAGATGCTAGCATGCCCACTTTCATCCTTACCTTGTAGACATTTTAGCAAGAGATGAGGATGAGGACTGTTCATTCAGACTTGCCCAAGCAGCTCCCATAAGTTATCTTCATGTCATTAAGACCTCAAGTTTCTCTTCTAGCTCCTGAAATACCACTGCCTAGTATTTTTTGTTCCCCTTTTTGATGAAGAGAAATGAAGCAGGAGAGTATTCATTGCAATCCAAACTTCTTGAGGACCACAGAAAGTTTCAAAATCACAAGTCTTTGAACAGCAAATGTGAATTTGTATGGATTCTAAATATGACACCTTTGTAAAATGTTCTTTATGAATTATTAGGAATACACTTCACTTAAATCCTTCCAAACTTGCCCTTGTCTTATCTATCATGCCACAATGACACACTTTTCCTGTGCTGGCTTGCATTATTTCCCTTATTGAAAATAAAACAAACCAACAAATGTGCTAGGTGTTGTTGGCTTTCCACACTTTGCCTTATTTTACATAAAAGACAAACCAGTGAGGTGAATCCTTTGGCCCATTATATGGAAGAGGGACTGAAGCTCAGGGGCACAAAAAAAGGTGGGAGGCACAGATATTAGTATCAGGAGCAGCTTTATTCTGTTATATTCATGGTTCCATGAAAACTAAATGTGAAAGCACAGAGGGAAAGACAAGAATTTTAAACTTCTAGATGTGCTATTTCATTTTTCATACAACCTAATTTTTATTTCATGAAGTTCAACTCATTAGTAACACTAAATTGTTTGGGCATTAACTCCAATACAAAAATAGGATTCTTTAGGCAAAAGAGCGATTTTTAAAAAATCTCCTTTAACTCCTCAGTAAGTAATGATTAAGCCTTTCACTAAAAAAATTATAAAAAAGAGGTAAATTTAGTGCCTATTTCTGTTCAGTTACTTTCTTCCTTTTCCTTTCCTGAGAGGAATAGCTCTTTGTTTTCCGACTTAAAAAATAATAATCTTGTTTAATCTTGAGCATTAGGTAACTTGATTCATACCAGATATTAAGGCAATTTATCACTCTACCAAATTTAATGTCGTGAATAGACCAAGGCATTTCATTTCATATGTTGTTGAAAATGCTTGCTTTCCCAAGACATTCTCCTTTTTAAAGCTTGAATGTTGCAGTTTTTAATTGTCAATGAAAAAATGTAATATTTTGTTTAAAACTAAAATCCTTTCACTGTGATCTGAAAGAAGAGATAGGAAACATTAGCAAAGACAAGCAGGATTTTTCCTGTGTGAGGAGGAGTGAGCAGACCAGTGGGAGAAATCAGAAAGATCTGTGTCCAGGAATCCTGAGAAAGGTGCAACAATTGCATATTTAAATGAGTTGCAGTGATCTATAGGGAGTTTCTCTTGACAAACAGAAGTGAGAGAGCTTGATGCAAACTGCACAAACAGCTATATGTGGGGTAGAGCATAGCCTGTGAAGACTGCAGGAACAAGAGAGTTAATCTTGTTTACAAATAGAATATTGAACAATATATCTATTTTTCAATACAACATAGTTCTTTATCCATTAAAGTTTTAAGTAATAGTGTCCATGCAGACTTTGGTCCCTTTCACAGTGACTCCCGCACTCATAGTGGGAGCCACTCTAAGCTGGGTCCTCCAGGCAGTGTGAAAGATGATGCAGCAGTCAGAGTCCTTAAGGAATTAAAGTTGTAGTCTAGGAGTTTCTGGGAGCTGAGACGGAAAGATATATTCAAAGCTGCATTGATAGTTATCATTTTTTCCTTACTATTACTGCAGTATCTCAATTAGAGAAATTTTCTCTTTGACTTTTGAAGTTATACAATACTTAAAAAGTGTTGGCTTATGAAATCTGTTTGACAGCAATCTTCAAAGATATGACTGATAGGCATCTGCGAAGGAAACACACAGCCACCTTTAGAGAACCTGTTCTGGACACCCCAGTGGCTGACATGCTTTCAGGTTCCTGAAGGGAAAAGATGCACATTTCTTGTTAACAGGAAAAAGAAATGCAAGTACTCCTCATTTGATTCAGGAAAACGTTGAGGGCTAACAATTTGGATTTTCACAGATATGCAGGTCCCTGTAGTCAAAGAGCAGATGCTATCTTCAGACTCAACTGGGCAACTTACCTTGCAAGCACAGAAAACATCATAGTAGCCAGCTTTGACGGCAGAGGAAGCGGTTACCAAGGAGATAAGATCATGCATGCAATCAACAGAAGACTGGGAACACTTGAAGTTGAAGATCAAATTGAAGCAGCCAGGTGAGTGATTAGGATATGAATTCAAAGGTTTTCTAATATTTCACCCCTCAGTTTATATTTTAAGGTTGTAAAAGTGTAAAGAATTTAAAATTTCCTGCAATGAACTTGTAATCTTTCATCTTTGGGTAGGTTGTAAATGAAGATATTGTGTTTAGATAAAAATGTATGTAACTATAGATTTATACAAAGTTTGAAAAAAAAGCATTTCCTAAACTTTTCTCTGTATGTCACTCTAGAAAGGGAGTTGACATATGTGCTAACACCTTATAAGAACAGAGACTCAAAATTCATCAAACACAAAACTGCAGAGTAAATGTTCCCCAAGTAAACATCTGACTAAATAAGCAAGCCCATCTTTTACAGTTAAGGATCAGTAGAGGAGCCCAGTGTACATTTATACCATAAGGCGTGCCAAGTATGAAACTCTAGAGGTAGCTCCTAGAGTCTGGATGAAGCTGACTTCTATTTTAGGGCAACCATAGAGTACAACCATGATGGGTCACAATTAGAAGAGCCTCACTTAGTATTAATCACATTTCATTCTTATACAATCCACTTATGGGACTATAAATAGAAATGATCCGGCATAAGAGAGATTCTAATCATGAGTGATAGTTATCTTGTAATAGGCATGATGTGGAAGTTAGTGTTTTACCTGCAGGCATTGTTGTTAAAACTACGCAGCAGCCCTGGGAGGAAATTCTTACTCCTTATTATTTTACAGAAACTGAGACTCTTAGGTGAGATAATTTGCTGAGGTGAGTTGGGATTTGAATCCAGCATTCCAACTTTTACATTCACTTACTTGCAACTGGTAAATGGGAAATGTAATTTTTGAGTTTCCAACTGCATGTATATCTGGTGAAGCACAATAAGTGGAGTGGTTTAAAACAATGTTGTGTGGCCGGCACTGCGGCTCACTAGGCTAATCCTCCACCTGCGGCACTGGCACCCCGGGTTCTAGTCCCAGATGGGGCACCAGATTCTGTTCCAGTTGCTCCTCTTCCAGTTCAGCTCTCTGCTGTGGCCTGGAAAGGCAGTGGAGGATGGTCCAGGTCCTTGGGCCCTGCACCCGCACGGGAGACCAGTAGGAAGCACCTGGCTCCTGGCTTCGGATTGGCGCAGCACGCCGGCTGTAGCAGCCACTTGGGGGGTGAACTAATGGAAGGAAGACCTTTCTCTCTGTCTCTCTCTCACTGTCTAACTCTGCCTGTCAAAAAAAAATGTTGTGAAACAATAGACTTATGAAATGCATAAAATTCTATGAATAATTACATGGATGTAGAAAATACCTTTAAGAGAAGGAACAACTGAAGAAACAGAAGATGACAACTTATTAGCTATTCCAGAGTGGGTGAAATTCTTTGATACCGAAGGGAATGATTAGCTATTTTTCTGAACAATTGAAAAGGAAATTTAGATTAGAAAGGGCATAAGCCTGTTCAAGGGTTAAGCTTTTCTATTTGAAAATAAATTTTTAGTCTATCTAATCTGGTGCTCTGTGACAAAGCTCATAGTTTTCAGGGCCTCTCAAAATTGATCTACAAAAGTCCCAAAATTATGGAATTATGTATCCATAGTATGACTCCAGTTATGAAGGTAATGAGATGGAGCGTACTTATACAACTGGACACCATTTCTGCAATTATAAAGAATGATACACAACAACATGGTTGAATCTCACAAAGATCCTGCTGAGTAAAAGAAGCCAGACAGAAAAGTACACATCCTGCCTGATCCAATTTATATAATGTTCAAAACTGGGCACAAATACAGGTGTGATTTTTATGGAATCCAATAAAAGAGAAAGATTGCATCTTATCATTTTGCAAAGAGGAAAATGACATGGACACATGTCAAAGGCCATGGTTTCCAGGATAAGTTCACTTTGTAAAATTTTACTGAGTTGTACACATTTCTATATGTGTGTGTTCTTCCTTTTTAAAAAGTTTACAGGAGAACTGAACATTATTTTTATTTATTTTTCTAATATTGCTTAACTCAGCAGCCTAGGACAAACGTAATCAATTCAAAAAATAAAGGATGCGCTCTTCACTCCCAATACTACAAAGGATCCTGGTTTGCTATTTTTTTAAGTAAAAAAAGTCCTGTTAGTGTAAAGCTAATATTAAGAAGTAAATACAAAAAATATTTTTCTCAGTGCTTTACCTGAATTTCAATCCTGAACATAGTTTAGTAACAATAAACTTCTTAATCCATCAAGGAAAAACTGCTATTAGATGCTGCTGAACTAGCTAATCAACACTCAGCCTAAAAGGGGTTTTTCAGCCAATGGTGTTTAAGTTTCAGGTAGGGGATCAAGGACCTCTAAGTCCTACCCAGATATTCTCCAAGCCCTTATCTATCTTCATTGCAGGGACAGGCTCCTCAAACTGGAAAACATCTGGAGAGATTTAAATTCAAATATGTAAAGAAAAGTGCATCATCTGGGCTGAAAATCTCTATATAAAGCTGTGAAAAAAAAACTGCCAGGATTTGTTTTCTGTGAATCACACACACACACACATACACACACACACTAGTTTTTATGGACTCCAACAAGAAGTACACCTTGGATCTTAAGGTGAAATGATAGACATTTATGTAGGATGCTTTGATTATTGGCAGTGATCTTAATTTGCAATAGAAAGAAATAGAGGATAAATGGTGGTAAGTCTTCACATTTATGCAGTTATGTTAGTTTTCTGTGCACAGAGCTTTAGTGATTTGTGGTTTTTTTCTGTGTGTTTTAGACAATTTTCAAAAATGGGATTTGTGGACAATGAACGAATTGCAATTTGGGGTTGGGTGAGTAGTTGTTTGGTGAATCTGTAAGCATTCTTCCGTGAATATAGTCTAGAACCTGTCGATTTCTGATCTGTATGTAAATATTAGGTGAAATTCTATCAAGTCTTGGATCTCTGGGCAATATAATCTTGCAGTCTCTACTGAGCCTGTTTTACACCTCTGTTTGTTACAATCAGAGGAGAAGGTGAAGAAAGGAGAGAAGAGAGAAGAAGTATAAAGGCGAGGGAGCAGGGGAAGGGGAGATGGAGACATTTCCTCATGAATCAGTCAGTAAAGATTTTATGTTTGTTTTTCTTCCTTTAACTGATACTACATTGTCACTAGGGTCAGCAAAGTTTCCATGCTTTTCTCTCTACTGTTACCAAGAGAAGGGAACAGGGTTCTAAAAGTGTCGTCTTTAGATACTGTCCAATTAAGGCCAATTTAAGCCTTCTCTATCATGATTTCTGTCTCTAAAGAGGCGCAGTATATAAAGATGTGAGAAATGTGGAAACTGTGGTTCACTTGCCATATGTCCTTATTCTTTTACCTCCATAAAAATAACTGTTTCCATTCCTTAGTCCTACGGAGGCTATGTAACCTCAATGGTCCTGGGGTCTGGAAGTGGTGTGTTCAAATGTGGAATAGCTGTGGCACCTGTGTCCCGATGGGAGTATTATGGTATGTAATTGCTGTCAGATACAAAGAAACGCTGAGTAGTGACCTTAACAACTGAGTAACAGAGCCATTCTTTTGTGAATTTCAGTGCTTTTCCAGTGAATAATAAGCTGATTCATCTTAAGAGGTTCTTTATAGATACCTACCATAAGATCATCTCCTTTATTATGCCACAGTGCAAGGCTGGGTGGTGTTATATGTTATCTATGCTTTTAGTTTCTTCTGAACAAATTTTGTTTTCAAGTTTCAAAACAGCTCCAATGCTACATTTTTGCAGATAAACTCTTCCTTATATTTAATTCTATTTTCTGAACTTCACATATAAGCAGAATAACAGAAGTACATATGTCTTTCCCTTTAGAGTAAAGGTCAAATATAAGTAGGGTTTTAAGTGGAAAGAGGAAAGTCAAGACAGGGGAATTTCTTGGGGGTTTTGGTTTTTTTCCACTATCTCTTAGTAGGTGAAAGCTACTCTAGAACATTTTCTTCATCATTGAGAAAATATTCTACAAGGCATCATATACGTGTAAGGTAGAGGGAAGAATTAGTGGAAAACTAGGTAGGAAGGAAAAGTCTGAGGTGCTAAGGAGAGGGATTATTTTCCTGCACTTCTTACCCCATTTTAAGTCTTTTATGTGGTGTAAGGACAGAATCATTGATTATGAACATGTTCATTAAATATTTTATAACCTGCTAAATGGCAGTTACCAATCCTATGAAAAACTCTCTTTTAAAGTCTCTCTATTCACAAAAAGGCAATGTAAAAAATACATTTCTTTCTGTCAAAACAAATTGGTGGACAAAGTTTCCATTTGATCTGCAGACAATGGATTGGTTTTCACATAATACTTTGCTTACTAGTAATTGTTCTATTGGATGGCTTGTTATTGGAGACCTCTGGTGGTCAATAAAATAATACAAACAATCTTTGCTGATAAGAGGATTTCATTAAATATATACAGACCAACCTAAACCATAGGAACTTTCTAGACTTTATATATATGTGTGTGTAAATCTAAAGAGTTTTACTGAAAGACTGTATATAAGGAATATGTAAATGATATTTCAAGGCATATTTCTAAAAGTTTAAAACTGCCTTAGGCACTTACGCATAATTTTTTAAAATGTTATTTTTAAAAATTTCAGATCTTTCATATATAACATTGGCTAGTTCAGTAAGAGAGGGGTATTGTGTTCTAAGATAAGCAGAATTGAGGTCTTGCAGCTGATTGGGAAGTTTTATTTTACCCTTGAAAACCATTTTTCCATGGCGGGCATTTTGCATGGTAGTTAAGATATTTTAAGAAACCCGCATTACCCATTGGAGTACCTGGGTTTGATACCCAGCTCTGGATCCCCATTCCAGCTTCCTGTTGATGTCTCCTCCCTGGGAGTTAGAAGTAATGAATCAAGTAATTGGATTCCAGCCACGCACATGGGAGATCTGGATTGAGTTCCCAACTCCCAGCTTCAACCTCTCCCAGTCCTGGCCATAGCAGGTATTCCAGTCAGCAAATGGGAACTTCTCTTTGCCTGTCTATCTATCTGTCTCTCCAAATAAGTAAAAAAAAAAAAAAAAAAAAAAAAAAAAAAAAAGAAAAGAAAATTTAAGAAATGCTTGTACAATTACAGTAAAAAACGTATATAGTACAATGATAATATATCATTATATATTATTTTCTGTAACCTGCTCATTTTTAGGAGACAGCTTTCCAAAATAGTTATTTCAGATTGCTGAAGTTACCTTGGAAGTTGGACATGCATTTCCTCACTATTATTTAAAGGCAAATATACAAGATGTGTGATTTATTTTTATTATATAACATATATTTAATAATCCATAATAACTATACCAATTATGCAACCTATTTTCCACCATATTTGTAGATAAAAGTATTTATGTAACTTCAGCAGACCAGATATTAATATAATTTGTTTCATTATTATAACACAAAATTATTAAACATTTAATTATTAAACATTTAATTATTATAACACAAAAATTGAGGTTTCTGTACTAAATGAGAGAAAACAAATGTTTAACTTGCATCATGATGAAATAGCTGAGCTAGTATGGGAATGATCAGTGAGTTCTTTCTTGTCCCCAACTTGCCAAAAATAAAAATAAAATATGTTTCAAGTAAGGGACTAATAGCTGAACATTTTTAGGAGACTCCAACACTAGATTATGATAAATTAGAGAATATACTTGTGTCAGGACCAAAAATTCAAGGCAGTGGAGGCATGAACTGACCTCCTGATTAAGATTATTGGAGAGGGTCATAAAATAATGTGATGATTCCTGGCCACTTATCACTTCCCAGGTGACTTTTCTGCAGGTGAGTTGTTGGTTGGGTCTTAGATCTCTCAGTTTGATCTCCCTGCAGCTCCATCACAATTGATGAGTGGGAATTGATCAGGGCTGAATGTGGAAAGATAGTAGACTGAGCAGGGGTCTGGGAACCAGTGTCTACAGCTACATTAACAAGCCCAATCTGGAGGAGCTACTTCTGAGAGTGACAGTGGACACCCACATCTGAGTTAAGACATAGGAAAACACCTAAAGTAGAAGGAAAATCATTTGTCACTATATGCATTAAGCTTTTGTTCTTTTTCCCATCACAGACTCAATATACACAGAACGTTACATGGGCCTCCCAACTCCAGAAGACAACCTTGACCATTACAGGGTAAGAGATGAGAAACTATACCCATTTTTATCACCTATTTATAAGCAGTTTAGGGACCTTTTTTAAATGTATCTATTCTAGAAAATATATATTTTTGATTTCCAACAAAATTCTTGTTAAAAAAAATAACACAGGTGGTTTAGAGATTCTCCAATAGTTTCCCTTACTATATTCTGCATAATTACAGTCTTTATCGTATGCTATATAGGTCACAATATGCATTCATTTGGAAATACAAAGCAACACCAGATAATTACTTTAATTATAAAAATTGCAGTTTAGAAAACATGTCAAATTCAACATATTCCTCTAGAGCCCAGAAGACTCTCTAAACCTTTCACTATGTATTAAAATTTCTTATAATATTATCATAATTAAGTTTTGTATATACAAGCTGATAATATTCCTACTCCTAGCCAGATACTTAGGGTTTCTTCTTTTTTTTTTTTTTTTACAAGATTTGAGTAAAGCAGGTTAGGGGTAGGTGCAGTTAGCTGGGCACTGCCCTGACCAGCCCTGAATCCAAATTACTGAAGAGCATCCACTAGGCTGATTGCCTGGATGTAAGAGCAGCAGGCAGGTTGCCCTGCAGAAGAACTGTGGTATTTAGAGTATGGTCTGGGTGCAGCCATCATTGACAGCCCCCATGTGCTAATGTGACCAGAACATTCTCTTTGGAGCCACCATGATGATGCTGGAAGTACTAAGGTAAGTACTGGGGACACCTCTCTGTGCTATAATTAAGACAGAAAAGTAACTGTCTTCAAAATGAGCTGAACTGTGGTCTTTCCTAATGTCTACAATTCTGCTTGTCATGTTAGTTGAAAAAAAAAAAAAAAACAAGAAAAACCTTAAAATTTACAGTGATAAGATAAACTGTCTTTCATGTGATATTCGCCAAAGGATGCTGATAACCTTTCCCAAGATGGTGGATTAAAAAGAAATAAAGGCAACAAGAATAATTTAAGAACACAGTTTCTCCTCATCTGTGTCATGTCTTGCAATACACATTAATACCCTGCACATTCTTGTAAGATGCCACCAGTCATTTTGGATTCTGAAGCCATCTGATCAAAAACAATACAGCTTGAGGGTTTCTAGTCTTGCAATGTAACTGTAGATGATTTAGTTTTACCTGTTATTTCCAGCTTAATCAGCAAAACGTATGTGTGTGTGTTAATGTGCTTCTGCTCATTCCTACATATGTGTTTCCATCTCTGTTTTAGAGTCAAGATAGAAAAGTAACCAACTGCAAAGGAAGATGGACAGTTCATCTTCCCCTACAAAGCAGTCCCATAATCTGGTTGTCCCCATTTCTGCTAGTGATCCCATCTGATCCTTTGGACTCAATTCTCCCCACCCTTTTGCCACCACATCTCATAGCTGCTTCAGACACCCTTTCCATCTCTGTAAGCTTACTGCTGCTGTCATGTGGCCTATCTCCTATCCCAATCTGTCCCTTTTAGCATGTCTTCCCACATTGCTGTCTATTCCCCACAGAGCAAGGAGACTAACTGCAACCCTTGACACTTTAATGGTGCTTTCCTGTAGATTCCATTGAGTTCTGTCCTCAGTCTCTAGCCAGGTACTCAGCACCCTTCTTAGAACAGCCTCATTGGTCTGGAAAGCTGTTTTCTCTGAATAGTTTTGAGGCTTTTTATATTGTGCCTTTATTTTCTCTTCCTTGTGCCTGGAGCGTTAGTGTACCCCTCTACCTCCTCCTGCATTTGTGCTGCCCTCCCAGAGGATTCATGTCCCCTTTTGAGTCCCCCCTCATATTTTTTTCTGTGTTTCTATGTTGAATTAATAGTTACTTTGTACCGAATTTGCAACTCTGCAGTGCTAGTTATCTGGGTTTTCCTTAACATTGTGTTCTTTGGATTTCCCTGTGTGAAACTCAAACCTTAAACCTTCTCTGATTTAATGTAAGGGAAACATTGTATATGAGTTATGGTTCTCCATCACTTCTGTCATTTTACGACTGGAATTTTTTTTAATGACACAACCATTGCTAAATACTTTTTGATTGCTAAAGAACTTTCTCAGGTGTCCCAATGTGCCAACAGCTCCTGAAACCTCAAAGGTGAACTGCCCAGAATCCAAACCACTGAATGAGCATGCCAGATGATAAGTCAAAACGTTCATTTACAAAATCCCATTCTAAAAAGCCCTGGAATGCAGACGCACAGGGTCAAGTTTGAACCCTGACACCTAAGGAAGCCCATGTCACCTGTGCTGCTTCCACATAAAACTCTAGCCAGCAGGAGTGTTTCCTCTTCACCAGCCCTCCCTATAGAATTGCATAGGATGAACACTTCTAGTCTGCATTTCAATCTGCATCTTTTCCAGTCTTTCCTACAGGCTCCTCTTGCACACACTGATCCCCCACTTCCCCAGCTCTACCCCACCTATGACGGTGGCCATTTCCATCTCTCCCCTTAGGTGTTCGCTACATGAGGTAGTCATGTAAATAGAAGTCACTTCCTACTGCCAATGGCAACACACGCACACTGGGTGCACAAAGTCACTCTTTCGCTTCACTGCACAGATGGCTCCCGAGGACTGTTTAATCCTTCCACGCCAGGAGTCGGGTTTTCTTGGCACAAAATTCATTGCTGGCAATGGACACATTAAAACTGCCAGTACCAGGGAGCTAAAGGTTCCCAATGTGTTACTCAGAGGAATTGTTTAGGAGGGTGACAGTTAAGGTGGGCAGGAGAAAATGAGGCAAATGCATCACTGAATTGTCTCCACCGGGGTAAGTTGCTTCCTCTGAACGTGGAGAACTGAATCTAAGTGCCTATTTTTGGTGCACAGCAGGCTTTAGAATAAAGCTGCCCTCCTTTGTTTTTTAAATGAGCCTGTGCTTTTGTCTCTGGCAAGAAGAATACATTCAAAGATTCTATTTTCCTCAGAGGCCCCAGCTGCCCCTCTGGACCCCATCTTTTACTTTTCTTTCCCAGGTTGTTTCTCTCACTTTCTCTCTGTCTCAGTCTCTCTGTTTCCCTCCCTCCCTCTCGTCCTTTTTGAAAAGACAAAGAAGTACACCACCCTGTGCTTTTCAGTGGGTCAGAGGAAATATTATGAAAAGGATTCCCATTTAGTCTTGGCTGGAGATTATTTTCAGTATATTGAGGTTAGGAATTTCCAAAGTATGTTATAAGAAAGGTCTTGATCTTTGCCGTGTTTTCTGCTAAAGAACCATCATTATAGTAGCCAGAATTATAATCTTTTGAAGATAATGTAGTTTTTAATAAAACCAAAATGAGAAAATGGATTCATTTTTAGGTCATTGATGACCTGTATTTGCAAGTATTATGATAAACCCACATCATGAAAAGAAGCACAACTTGTGAGATAAAAGATCCTATTCACCACTGAGGAAAGGGAACTGGAGGAACCATTCACATATGTGGAAGGAACAAGCAGGAATGTCATGTACAGTTGTTCATCTTGCACCCTGCTGAAAGCCGGTCTGCACATTTGCTAAGGTCTGCACCTGGGGGCTTCCTCCAACCAGAGGGAGTTCCCTTTCCTACTCCTTCAGTGCTGCCATATAGATTAGGGGACTCTGGGGCTAACGCACAGACTCAATGAAATGGCACAAGCAGTGACTCTGTAAGACTCTTTTGGGTGGTAATTACTCACCTACTGCCAAGAGGCAAGGCAAGAACACTTTTCAAGGATATCAGGAGCTCAAAGAGGAAGCAAGACTACCACCCATGTAAAACCTTAAGAAGCTGATGCCAGCAGCACGCCGGCCATGGCAGCCATTTGCGGGGTGAACCAATGGAAGGAAGACCTTTCTCTCTGTCTCTCTCTCTCTCTCTCACTGTCTAACTCTGCCTGTCAAATAAAAAAATAAATAAATAAAAATTTAAAAAAAAGAAGCTGATCCCATAGCTCAAATGGGTAGCCAAGTGTATGAATGAGTGACAAATCTGAGCCAGTGGGCAGTGTAGCTCTATGAAAACATCTCTCTTGCAGTGAGTCTCAGTCCAGAGCAGACAGAATTGGTGACATATTTGAGCAAAAAGAATCAGATTCCCAAGGAGATAACCCTCACAACCATTGGAAATCAGCAAACAGCAAGTGCAACAACACCTTATGGAGTGGGTGCCAGATTGGCATTGATGAATGACCTCTTATGTGGTCAGTTGTAAGTCTTTCCATCAAAACTGAACACACATTAACATGTGGTAGATTTTTATTCACTCATTTAATGTGCCTATTTAACTGTTTAACTCTTCTAAAGTTGATACTTTGTTGATGAAAAAACATTTTTTTGGAGGAACACAAAAGGAAGTATGTAATGAAATATGAACTTAAATAAGATGAATTAGCCAATATGTATGCAAAAGACTAATGGCTGCTAAATTGTGGCTCTGGAAATCCAGGAATTCTATCAGTTGGGAACACACAGGGAGAGGAAGAGGAACGGCCATGGAGTTAGGGTTCCACCTTCCTGTATACCTCTCAGAGAGAATCTAGCTTTATTTATTTCCTTCTTTTTCTCGTTCATTTGTTAAGTGCTTTTATGGCCAGAAACTCTTCGAAGCTCTTGATGGGAATCAGTTCTGCATCAAATCTTCTGAGATAAATATTCTTTGTCCATTTTACTGACATAGAAAGTGAGGCCCCAAAATATTACAATTCATTTGAGGGCTAGGAAAGAGAGAAGGCACTGAGTCCACAAGAGAAGGGTTGAGGAAGATGGAGAGGAAGAACATGGGTGCTGTCAATGGATTAGAGAGGAGGAGGAGGCATGGTGGACAAGTGAGTTGCAAGAACAGGGATTTTTCTGGGGAATCTGTGAAAGAGGTCCAATGAAGTGAGGAATAACACAGAAGGGCTGTGGGAAAAGTGGACCAAATTGTGGCTAATAAGGCAGGGCATGGGCTGGGGAGGAAATGGATTTATGAGCAACACAGAGAGAAGTGTAAGATCAAGGGCAAGAGAAATGGGGCCCAAGTCCTGAGCCTTGTTGCCAAGAGAAGAGGGCAGCCTGGAACACACAGAAGGGACTGATTTAACTTGTAGAGGAGATTTATTTTGCATTTTGCTCAAAATTTGATAGGCTTTTGGCAAGTGTATGAAACAGTCATAGATTTGGCAGTCTTCTGCTAGCAGATTTGAAATGTTCAATCCTTAAGAACTGCTGCATCGTTAGGTTATGCAAAACAGGGTGCAATTTTGTAAATATGCCATCTTGTACTGATTTGACATTTGTTCTATTATCCCAGAATATGCCAAAAGGAGAGAGACCTTCAGATTTAAGCCAAACCTTAACTTGTTTGTTGAGTGCTGATAAAATGTTGACTGCTGTGTGATCTTTAAAGAAGCCAGTGTTGCTTGGTGAGGCCTGAGGTAGAGCCCCCTGTCTGGGGTTGATGGGAGCTCTTTCCTTGGCATCTCCTGGGTACAGTTGTTTGAAAAATATAAACAAATAAAACATCTGCTCTACTGGGTTGAAATCATTTTTCTTAAACATTTTCTGTGGCCTCTATTGTGATATTAATGGTGCTCCCCAAAATGACATAATTTAAGATTATTTACTTGTGCCACTTTGGTTGCATAATAATTCATGGAGAAATCTGGAAAACCCAAGATAACATATCATGGAAGTGCTGGGCTGTTGTCCCTGAGAGAGAATGACTTTTGATTTTTCTACAAGAGCCTGGAAATAGTGATGATCTATTGGGCTGTGACATCAAGTTAAATAGAATCTGATGGTAAGGGACATGATGGGCCTGAGGAGGTTCCTTAACCTCCCTGAACCACAGTTTCCTCATCTGGATAATGGGGATAATCAGACCTACTTTACAGGGTTATTGAAGCAACTACGTGTGATACCCGTGACCTCCATGAATTAAGCTTATGAGGCACAGCAGCTGCCACCACTATTATCTTCAGGAAGCACATTGTCCTTATGTTTCTTGATGGCACAAGGGCTGCTTGAAAGTTGTTATACCTTCTGTCTCTCACAGTACTCCCCTACTCTTATCAGCTCCCTCTTTTATTTCAAAAATACAAAGATTTATTTGTTGGAAGGTAACTGAGGAACCAGCATGATCCAACGAGGAGCTACAGATGGTTCTTCTTGGGGATTGAGGGAAAAGCTCCTTACAGAGATGCTGTGGAATCGGCACTGCCACTGGACCAATCCTTCCCACTTCTCTTTGCCAGACTGTTGCTGGCAGCGGGGCTCTCCGGAAGTTTCTAGCCTCACGAGCATGCCAACTGCACCACCAGTGCATCCTTGCCCATTTATCACTGTGAGCTTCCTTTTCAGGAGCTGGTGATAGACTATTCGGCTTCTAACTTAGTCATCCATTTCTTTTTTTATTTCTGTTTCCATGGTTAGGCAAAGGGGGATCATCCTGTTTTGGTGGGCTAAAAAAATAGCACCATTATTTTTTCTGATCACTAATCATAATTTAATGCATACATCTCTTTCACTGGCTTTATGTGTTACCTTCGCGTCTCAAAGGGCACACACAGTGGACTGCAAAGAGCTTTAATTGGGAAGCCTGGATGCGCAGTCTAGGAGGGAATGATCGGTGGTTCCAGAGGCAAGGTAACAGAGCTACATTTCTCTGGGGGGGAAAGTGCCCCGTGCAGTCCGAGAGCCCTGCTGTGAATGTGTGCCTCCTGGCTGCTTGTCTCCCTCTCACAGACAGGTCCCTCTGCAGGCGTCTCCCAGTGAGCAGGGAAAGTGTGCCTTTGAAATGGCACACTTATCTTGCAGTTGCAGGGGAAGCTTTTGTTTTATTTTTCTCTTGCTGCATTAAAGTATTTGTCTTTCTTTCTTTGTAGTGTAATATTGTTAATGTAAAACAATTTGCATCATGACACTTTTATCACAGTTTTCGTCTTTTTCTCAGTATGTTGCATTTCTCACCATGTCTAGTTCATCACAGCTACAGTGTGTACATCACAACATTTATCTTAGGCTCAGGGTTTTACTTGTTTATAAAAATTGTCTTCTTTCAGCCTGTATTCACTCCATTTAAGAAAAAAAAGGCAGCCAGAAAGTGTTTTGGTCCAAACTCCAGTAGTTATCACATTCCTTGCTAACTGTCCTGCGTATTTATATGCCTCCTAACTATTACTCTATGTTTCAATGACATTTCTCAGCTTCATGGCTCAGAGAGGTTGTCGGAGCAGCTTTTGCTGTTCAAGCTGCCAAGTAAGGCAGGCCCATGAGGATTTTGGGGGTGAGGTGAGGTGACACACTTGTATATTTGGGTCAGGTCTCAGTGTCGAAGTTGACTGCTTTCCATGAGCAAAGAGCTAAATTTAACTTGCTGTTTGGGGGTGGGGGCAAGGTGGGAGGAAATCAGCAGAAGCTGAGCATGACTAGCAGAAGTGATCGTGGAAGAGGACTGTAATAGGAGCCATGGTGGCCTGATAATCAGAATATTAATTGTCAGAGTCACTATTCAAGCCTCAGCCTCTCCAGTCTCCAGCTTCGAACGGTGCATGTCAGGATCTTTCAGGGGCATTTATCTTGACATTTTTTTTCTCTGAAGGGAAGATGATTGCCTGGGGTCCTATCACCACATGAAGCTGTATACCATCTCCACAGCCCAAAAATCAGCCTCCCAAATCGCGCAGGGCTGTGCACACTAATCTGTCTTCAAATTATTTGAGTGTGAGAATTCACTGTATCTCAGAAGCCAGAGTGCCCACTATTACTGTGTGCCTCAAATTCCAGGATAGTTAATTAATATTTTACTTCACACTCTTCCTTTGCAGGGGGACCACCTCGTAAGCAGCCTGGGATTTTAGTAGCAATGCAGTGCAACACAGGAAGTAGAAGGGATTTCGGTGTCAGACTGTCCAGTGCTGACACTTCTTATCTTGATGCAGGCTACTTACCTTCTGAATCAGTATCTCCACCTAGGAAGCAGGATTGATATAGACCAATTTCACACAGATGTTGTGAGAATTTGATATGACAGTGTTTTTATAAATTCTTCAAGAGGCTTAGCACAGTGACAGGCACAGAGTAAATGCTGAATGCATGCTAGCTACTGCTATTAACATCATAATAGATGGGTTTAAAATAGCCATAAGCTGTCTCAGTAAATTTCAGAATGAACATACTTTATTCTTCCTAGCCCAGATGTTTCCACTTGCCTCTGCAAAACTGGTACTAAATAGAGTGGACAATAGAGGTGCCTAAAGATTTCTTCCACTTACCCATGTAATTTATAAATAATTAGTACCAAACTAAATATAAGAAAAGTCATGAATATAGAAAAATCCCTTTTTGCATGGATTTTATTGCTAAAATATTGATTGACTAGATGAAAAGAATGAATGGATGGGTGAATGATTCATTCATATGGTTGTTTGGAAGGATTCATACACTGATGAACTTATCTGGGACATTTCACCAGATGAAAAGTTTCTCAAAATAGAAGTATGACTTTTTAATGAGTCCTAGGTATTTATTATGAACATTCATAAGTAAATTCTCACTTTGGGTCAGAAATGGATATGGTCACTCCTAGAGAGAGGGAAGCAGCCTGAACATGAGTGGGAAGGCATTTGCTTTAAGCTCCCCTTAGGGGCTGGGGGGACCTTGGGCACCTCAGTCAACAGAAACATTTTGGGAGATTCTGTAAAGTTGGAGGTTTTCCACAAACACTGTGTCACAGACCTCTCACATCAGCATCAGCAATTTAACCTTACAGAGAGGTACACCACTGCTGTATCTCTTGATTCCCGTGTCTGAGAGAGTGAAATGAGTTACTCTTATTCCCATTTTATAGAATCAAGGCTCACAGAGCAGCAGGAGTCCAGTTGTACAGCTCACTGATATGGAAGTTGAGATTGAAATGCAAACTCTCTGACCTTAGCACCATCTCCTAACTGCTAGGCCATCAAGGTTCCCATAAAAAGTAGTAAACTGATGTGTTAGCTACAAGTAAAATGCAAACCTTGACTCTCATGAAATTGACTGATTCACCAACATGCTACTTCTAACCCATAGTGAGGCTACTACCTCCTCCGCTGCCCCACCCATTACAGGACAATCAAAGCCCACTGGGCTTACTCCTCTCAAACACATTAATTATAATGACTAAGTGATATTTTTACCTTCATCCCAACTTTGTAAATATCCCCAAATTAAAATCAGATGATCAGTTCTATTCTTTAAAGCTTTTTTCATCCAACGTCCCTGTTTCTTATTCTAGGAGCTTTATCTGATCTTAGGCCACAAAACAGTCTCCAAAAAGCTGACCTCCCACCTCCCTCCTTTTTTAAAAAAAAAAAATCCTACTTCCCTGGATGATTGAGGGAATGACTGATCCAATAGCATCATTGCCTCCAATGTACAGAATGAGGCAGACAACAACCTACTGATTTTCTAAGACCATTCTTGATCTTTTTCACCCTTTCCCCCCTCCATATGTTACATTTTCCTAGGTTTTAAACATCTGTTCCCAAAGAGGTAATATTTGCTTTTCATTCAGAGCCTAGCAATGTGGACCAAAGTTCACATGACATATTGCAGAGTATGTTTAGTTGCAAATGCTATGTACAGGCTCTTCGAAATGTAGCATGTATGGCACCATGTGACACATGGTTGCCATGGTAATACACTTTTTGGCTGAACTACAGCAGAAGCCCATGGAACATACATTGCTAATATGAGACTCTGCCCTGTGCTAATGCATAGGACACAGCCAA
The DNA here is from genome assembly GCF_964237555.1 of Oryctolagus cuniculus. NCBI lineage: Eukaryota > Metazoa > Chordata > Mammalia > Lagomorpha > Leporidae > Oryctolagus > Oryctolagus cuniculus. Next base: position 79,717,361 of record NC_091434.1, read on the forward strand.
TCTGGGATCTGGGTCACAAGGGGTTTCGCATACAGCCTGGGTGGCAGGTGCCCTCTTCCTGCATGTGCAGGGAAGATGTGGCATCCTCCCTTTCCAGTCCTGCCTCCCAGGCACAGGGCATGCTGTGCATTCTGCCATGCATGGAGACAGCATTTGCTTGAATATCGGTTTGCTATATTTTGTATCAAAGGGGGCCCCAGCTGAAAACATTTTATTTTGTAAACTGAAGTGAAAAATCAGTTTATGGCAGATCCTTTTTTGAATAATGACATTCTTTTTCCCAATTCCAGAATTCAACAGTCATGAGCAGAGCTGAAAATTTTAAACAAGTTGAGTACCTCCTTATTCATGGAACAGCAGATGGTGAGTTTCAGTTAATTAGACTTTTTAGTATCACAGACAGGTTTGCAATTTCACTACTGACAAAACAAAAGCATGAGGGGCAAGACTGTTACATTTACTTCAATAAAACAGTGTTGCTTTCCACAACTCACTTGTCTTGGGCTAAATGGGATGCTGAGTCCTAGAACTTGAAACAGCCCCCTTCCTTGTGCCTTTCCCATCCTTGGTATCAGAAAACTGCAATGGCTATTAGCTACTTTTCTGTTTCCTTTCTCTCCCTGCAGATAACGTTCACTTTCAGCAGTCAGCTCAGATCTCCAAAGCCCTGGTGGATGCTGGAGTGGATTTCCAGGCAATGGTATAGCAAAACTTTGTGCAAGGGGTGGGAAGTTGCTGGGGGAGTCTAGTTTCCTCTCTCAGGGCTACTTCTCACAGAAATACCAGGGGATAGAGAATAAAAAAAGGGTTTTATTTTTCCAATGCTAAGTAGGAGAAGTGATATCTTTGAGCCATCCATAGAGTCATGTTCAACAATTTTAGAGCATTTGGGATTGAGAAGCTTCATATCCTGGGAGTGTCAAAAACACTGTTCTATTCATATGATTGTTCAGTCTCTCCCTGTTTTGATTCAACAGTAATCACTTATTCAGTAAATGTGTGGCAGGAGTAATTCTAAAGTGAAATCAGCATGATAATACCTCGGCTCAAATTTGAAAATCCATTTCTGTCTAGTTTATATTACCAGCCATTCTAACAGAGGGATATTAATAATCAGCATGCTTCAGTGTTCAACTGCTATGTTATCTTTTGTTGAATAACCACAGGCAATAAACAGGTTGTTTTATGAAGTCAGAAATGACTAGAGCTGTTGTTGTCTGCACAGAGCATGTTTCCAGGTATTAGGTCAAATTTATTTTCTGCATTAGGGATTTTCAGATTGAGTGATACACACATATATCTAACTATGTATATGTATATGAGTGCTGCATTAAATATTTCTGCATAAAATGCAGCTTTCTCTTCTGTTTTAACTAGAAAAGCCTACTTAGTCCCACTTTCTTCTAATTCATACAGTTTGCTCAGTTCAAATTGTGCCCACTCTACAGAAGTGGGACAGTTTTTTGATACAGAGAAAACTGGCACATCATTTGGGTCAGATTCTTATTAGAGGTTGTGGTTTATATTTTTAGTATTCAAAGAAAAGACACAAGATACTTTCATTAAATGTGTTTTTAAAGTTAACTACATCTCCATAACATATATATGTCCAGCAAAGACTTCTCAGTTATTTAATAAGCTATGAGTTTATAAAATTTTGCCTCTAGGTCATAAACTTCTACATAAACCAGAATATAGGTTTGTTAAATGCCAGTGTGAAATCTAAGTATTTGTAAATAATACCATTGACTTTTGACTTCCCTATGTTAAACATATATAAGTGATAATTTAAAAGACTTTTCCAGTTTTTTGTTTGATGTACATTAGGAAGAATCTGCTCTTTAAAAGTTTATTTATGTAATATAACGTTTCTTACTAAAAAGAAGAGAGATTTAATACTTGACAATATTTAATTTAAAAAAAGTGGGTTTAAAGGGATAAATATTCCTTGTTATACATGCTGTGACTCTGAGTCAAATTTGAAAATGGATTTGTGTGTTCCAATTAAAATGTACACATCCACTGAATTCACAGTGAGTTCTCTCAGCACCTGCAAAAAGAAGAGCAGAGACTTCTGGAGCATGGAGCAGTGTGCCGGGAAAAGCTCTGGGGGAAACTACATAGCCTCTATTACCACATTTCCACTTATAAACTGTTTCAGGAATGGAAACACCCTGTTTTATACCACATTTGCTCAGGAGAACTTATTTGAATTTATTGTTAAGAAAACACAGCTGACTTCCTAATTTTGACCTTTTCCTCTCTCTCTAGTGGTACACCGATGAAGACCATGGAATTGATAGCAGCACAGCCCACCAACATATCTATACCCACATGAGCCACTTCATAAAACAATGCTTCTCTTTACATTAGCACCTCAAAACTGCATGCCATTTACAGCTTATTGAAAACCATTTTCCTTCTCATTATCTCAAAACTGCACTGATGATGATCTTTTTAAAAATACAATCAAATCAAGAAATTTAAAATTACCTTTGTTCTCAAATGTCACGCCTTTAATGATAATAGAGACTTCTGTCTTCCCAATAGATTATTACCATGCAGAAGTTTCAATTATTCGGTCTGGTTTTGTTTATCATCTAATACCACTGCCATGTCAGCTGCTGAAACAACGAATGTGAATGTTTTCACGGGAACTTTGTATAGGTTCCCTGGGCAGCATTTTAATTTTTTCTAATTAGACTAGTCCAAATCTTGTTCCCTTCTTTAAAGGGATAGCAAGATGTGGGCAATGATGTCACCAGGACAGGAACCAAAAACGGGACTGAGGAGAGAAGATAGCAGGGCATGGATGGAAACCCAAGTCCAAGCATACTACCCCGACCAGGCTACTGTCAGCTCCCCTTGGAGAAGAGCTGTTCACAGCCAGACTGGCACAGTTTTCTGAGAAAGACTATTCAAACAGTCTCAGGAAATCATATATGCAAAGCTCTGACTTCTAAGTAAAACCACAGCAGTTGAATAAGCTCCAAAGAAATGCAAGGGAAACTGCCAGCAATGCAAGGCCCCCAGGTGCCAGTTATGGCTATAGGTGCTACAAAAACACAGCTAGGGTGATGGGAAAGCATTGTAAATGTGCTTTTTAAAAATACTGATGTTTCCTACTGCAAGAGGCAGCTTGGAACTGAGATGTGAACACATCAGCTTGCCCTGTTAAAAGATGAAAATATTTGTATTGCAAATCCTAACTCGAAGGACTCCTTGCATCAGTTTTTCTTATTTCATTTCTTTGAGCATTGTAATTAAAGGAATATTTTAACTTACTTGGATTCATTTTTAAAAATGGAAAGCAAACTGGAATGTTATGTATTATTCTTGCTCTACATTCTACACTTAGTGGAATATATCTTGGTCATTTAATAAATGTGCCTTCATTTTTTTCAGAGGTAATGAGTTGTGTCTTGAATTGGACCTAAAACACATCAGCATATGAACACATTTTTCCAGAAAGGCTTTTGTTGTTTTTGTTAGGAAATCCAGGCTACCTGTTAAACATGCAAAGAGTTTGCCTTTGTAAAAAATTAGATAAATAAAGATATGCTAAGGTAAGCAGTTCATAAAGTTTTTGTGTAATACATACATAATTTGTTATCATTGCATAACACTTTTGAGAAATCAAACTAATGTTGACTATTGATAAATACATAATTCACAATTTTAGACTAGGGAACCATGATAAAGTTTATATTATTAGAACAAATCATATAAACAAGTGATAATAAATATTATCTTGGCAGTTCTGATGGCTCAGAAGTGAAAAAAATGGCCAGTTATTTTTTGTTGATAAGCCATAATAAAGCATAGATTTTAGATGTTGAATTTGGCCTAACAAAGCAATGTCTAGATAACTGAGAAAATATGACTTTTTTCTTTCAAGTGTTTTCAAAGTAGCTTAATTTTTAAAAAATTGGCTTTAATTTAAACTCAGCTTCAGATCACTTGCTAGACAAATTACCCCTGACAGAGTAAGCTACAGCATAAAAGTCTAAAAATGGAAGAAATGGGGAAAAAAATTCTACCAGTTCAACATTAGGCTGGTGAGTCACACATAGGAATGAACAGAGGACTGTGTGAAATTCAGCTTTAACTGCATTCATCTTTTCAGAACATGCTTCACCTTAGTTAAGCATCACATCACATTCAACCATTAGAACCATAAACCAACATCCAAACCTGCAGAGTTCTTGTCATAATTCTGCTGCTTAACACAGTTCAATTATCATGAATAGCTGGCCCAATCTTTGCTGAATTCTAGATCCAGGAATAATGGTAATATATGCTCACATCTTGGACAGCATGACAAGTCATAAAAGCAAATGAGGCCGGTGCCATGGCTCACTTGGCTAATCCTCTGCCTGCGGCACCAGCACCCCAGGGTTCTAGTCCCAGTTGGGGTGCCAGGTTCTGTCCCAGTTGCTCCTCTTCCAGTCCAGCTCTCTGCTGTAGCCCGGGAGTGCAGTGGAGGATGGCCCAAGTGCTTGGGCCCTGCATCCACATGGGAGACCAGGAGGAGGCACCTGGCTCCTGGCTTTGAATCAGCACAGTGCGCCGGCCATAGAGGCCATTTGGGGGGTGAACCAACGGAAGGAAGACCTTTCTCTCTGTCTCTCTCTTTCTCACTGTCTAACGCTGCCTGTCAAAAAAAAAAAAAAAAGCAAATGAAATAGAAATTCTCCTTTTATCTTAATTAAAACCAGATGCTGTATGCTATCAGATATTTTACATTATGAGATATTATATCAGATATTGCATATCATATATTATAAATAAGATCTAAGATGTTGTATAGTATTTATACAATGTCAAAATTATACAAATTATCTTTTCTTTAGTTTCTAAACTTGCTAAATATTTTGTCTGGAACCCAGAATAATGAAAAATTCCAGCACACATTTTTCCTGCAATGTAGGTTACAAAGGGCATTGATGTGAATAAAGTCAGCATAGTTTTCATTTTACCTTCATGGGACAAGTTTATTCTCAAATAAGACTTTGAAATTAGGTAATTGGGAAAGGAAGAAACTTGGCAAATACATTAGCAATACACTTAACCTGAGGGTAAATTTGAAACACACGGGAACTAGCCACACCAATAAGATGAGTTTGTAGCCACTGTGGGCATCGTGGATGGCCACAACTCCTTTCATAAACAACCTTGCAGACCCACCAGTACCAGGGATACATGCAGCAAAACATGGGGAATATGGTTCACATCTCTTCTATGGATACAGGTTTGCTTTTTGAGCCACTATCAAAAATTTAAGAAATTCCTCTTAAAATTATTTTTGAACAGTTTAGTTGGAGTCTTTGCTAAAAATGATTCTGTACTTTCATGCTTTCTTAAATAGCAGGCACAGAACACAGTTCAACACATCCTTGATGACTCAGAGCCACCACTGAGGAGATCAGCAGACAGTATGTCATACTACCTTCTTATTCACAAGGGGTCATTATGACTGTCAGTTCCACCTCTTGGCAATTGCTTCTTTTGCTCTGCTGATGAGTGAATACTGATTTGTAAGTTACTGGATACCCTTTAATATGTAGGATTGGAAAAAAACACCAACAACACAGGCATGACGTTTTTCAAAAATTAAGTAAATTTTGTTGTGCCAACTTTGTGAGTTATTTCAGAAGCAACCAAGAATTATTTTTACCTACAACCTGAGTAACATGGGGTATCTTTAGGATGTCTGAAGGATTAAAGATGGTTGAAACTAATGGACAAATGGGGATAGTAAAGCTATTTATATCACCACCCAATGAACTCAGCTTGGTGTTAATAAGACCAATGGAATTTATCCTCTTTCTACATGTCATCTTTGTATGACAATATTCTTGGCATTCACAACCAAGAATTGGAGTAAAGTAATAATTTTAAAAAATCCCCTTACTGCTCTGAGAAGGGTATTTTTTGTTGTTGTTGCTTACTGATTTTATACTTCAACAAACTTAAAGTTCCTATTCTAACTATATAGACTTTCATCTGAACCACTCTCTACATTTGTCTAATTATTTTAAAATTTGTGTGGGTGTCATGAGAAGTGTGACATGATATACCTAACCTCCTTTTATCCAAAGTTATGAGATTTGAGTCTCATGAAAAAAAGTATTTCATTGAGTAGGTTTGGTTTCTGATGTTAATCACAGAAATGTAGATGATGAATAAAATGTAACATATCAAGAAGAAATGTTTATTACTCATCGTAACCAGATTCTGGTTCTGGGAGCCCACTGAATACCCAGATAAGGAGGAGGCTGGTTCCAGCAGGAGACACAGCACACTGCAGCCAAGGTCAGGTGGAATGGGCTTGCATTCTTGCCACCTCTGTTCCCTAGCGAGAAGCATTTCCTGAAGGGCTGTCAGTCTCTTTGAACTCCAGTGTCTTAATTTGAAAACAGGACAAGATACCTGATCACAGAACTATTGCATAGTTGTGAAGATTTGCCTGTACAAAACACCTGGCACCTTCTTTTTCCATTTCCCCTCCTCCTGCCTTTATGGCTCCACGGACTGCACAGATTCTAGTATTAGGCTTCATGTCTTCAGGTGCTGGACACCTGCCTTTGTTCTGATACTGATATGTCAGTGAGAATCTTTTTTAGATCTTAGTTATTCTTAACAAATCAAGCAGCAGCATCTTCTGATATATTTTACTTGAGATTCTGTCAACAGAATCTGCCTGGGTAAATAAGCAGGGCACAGAATTGGACCCTGGAGAGTCAGGAAGGAGGGCGGCTACCTCCAAGGAACATACCAACAAATGGGAGAAACAAGTAGTATGGCAGAAACCTATGAATACACTCACCAGAAGGCAAGAGGAACTAAACACAAAGCTAGATCCACAGGAAGGATGGAAGAGCAGCTTAAGGTGCAAGGGTGGGAAGTGGAAGGTGGTTTCTGGACTCTGATGACAGTCCAGATTGGTTGCATCATGTCCTACACTTTGAGCTTAGATTTACTTCATTGTCTCAGGCTTACTAAGCTCGCACTATGCTTTTCAAAACATTTCCTTGGGGTTGGTGCTGTGGTGTAGCGGGTAAAACCACCGCCTGTAATGCCAGCATTCCATACGGGTGCCAGTTTGAGTCCCAGCTGCTCCTCTTCTGATCCAGCTCTCTGCAATGGCCTGGGAAAACATTAGAAGATGGCCCAAGTGCTTGGGCCCCTGTACCCATGTGGGATACCTGAAAGAAGCTCCTGGCTCCTGGCCAGCTCCAGCTGTTGCGGCCATTTGGGGAGTGAACCAGCGGATGGAAGACCTCTCTCTCTATCTCTCTGGCTCTACATCTCTCTGTAACTCTGTCTTTCAAATAAATAAAATAAATTGAAAAAAAATGTTTCCTCAAATACAACTATATTTGTGTGTGTATGTGTGTGTCTATAAATACATATACATATACACATATGATCTTTATTTAGAAGAATGATGTATGTAAATTATAATAAAGCTATTGTGGCTGGAGTCACTTGTTAAGTATCCAGTATGTCCAAGCTTGTTTGATTTTAATCCCAATAGAAATTTCTAGATCACTCACAGGGAGTTGATTTGATTGCCTAAAAGTCTTCCGGAGGGCAGATTGTGAAGGCAATGATTCCACTCTGAACAGTATATTCTCTTTTGTGCGGCCAGACCAATATTTCCAAAAAAATCACATCTCTCCATTACTCAAAGTTTTTAATGGTTATAGTTCAAACATCTTAGTATAGAATTTAACATCTTTTATAATGTCTCCAACTTATATTTGTACTTTTCTTACAAGTTTTCATCCTCCTCCTAACACCCCACCATATTGGGTTCTTTGTCAGATTCCAAATGTACCACATGTGAACTCTGCCAGGCTCCACCAGCTATGCCATACACCTTTACTTTTTATGTTGTGTTTATTTCAACACTGACATGGGGTTTAGAATCTTTGCAGTTCCTGCAATACATTTCCTCCCCCATTTATATCCTAATTCATGTTATCTCTTCTATGACATTTTCCTCAAATTCGGCCTTACTCAAAGTTTTATCCTTGAGTTACTCACCACTTTAATCATATCACCAGCTCAGTACAAATCATATTAGATTATAGCCATGTACTCACCCTGCCCTAGAAGCAAGGATCATACTCCTGTTTTTAAAATTCCAGCACAGATGGTAGGGCTCAACATACCAAGAAACCAAATTGGAGGGACAACTGTTATCAGTTTGCCACGGCTTCCAATGGAAAATATCTAGATAACAGGTCTGAAAAGTCTTACCTTGATTATAAGGTTTCTGACTACAGCTAGCCTCTCAAAGTAGATACTTAGAGACTCATCACATTATGCAAATTATTCTCATGAAATTTCACATAGTTGTAATCTTATTTAATTTCATTGTATGAATATATGAAATATTTATATTGAAAAATTTGGGGAGCAGTCTTGCAATTATAGTAAAACACAAGGTTATTTCAATGAGTTCCTAGAAAATAGAATTAAAAGGTAAGTTTATCTGGGGGCAATTTTTAAAAATGTATGCATATGAGGGAGTCTTCAAAAATGCATGGAAAGTACATATAAACTTATGGTTTAATTCCATTTCTCAATGAATCTTCTGGAGTACAATCATAGTCAAACACCCAGGAGTAAATAGGCTGAAGTTAGACTGAAACAATAGTAGGTCAGTGCAGATAGGAAACAGAATCAGTCACACTTAAATGAGCCAAGAAAAATCTTAAAATATCTAAGAATTGTGTTGAAATACAGGTGGCTTGTGAATCATTGGTTAAGTGTTTCTTTCTATCAAGAAAGGGCTTAAAGTACACCCAAGACATATTCAGATAATATTAAGAAAAAAGTTTCCCAATGTTGTAGGCTGTTATATAGTAGTAATTACAAAGTAAAGTCCCTGGTCAAGAGAAAAATAGTAACCAGTAGGTTAGAGTTCTGAATACTACTATCTCTATAACACATTGCCAATGGCTACAAAAAAATAATGGTCCCATCTCACTGTTGTAGCAAACAAGAAGGAGACAAATTTTAGGAAATGCTTTCCTCATGGGGGTTAAAAATAGAAGACTAAGGAGTTCTAATAATGAAGAATCCTAATATTGACCTTGGAACCTTTTACTATCACAGGAGAGTGTCATATGCACCCAAAACAATATTCTCTGGAAAAACAAGGAAATACATCCTCATCTAGTTCTCATAATTTTCTGTTCATTAACTTCACATTGTTTTAATACCCATGAAATGTCTACATCATCGTTTTTTAAAACTGTGGAAGTGTCTAAATTTAAATATTTCAGGCAGTCAAAATGTCCTACACCAATATACTGATTAACATACAGGAAAAACAAAGACAAGACACATTGCATCACAATTTAAAATGTACAAGGAAATTAGTTATGATATTTATTTTCACATAACATTTCTTAGTTGTGAAAAACACAATATCCTAGTCACATTTACACATTACTTAAACTTTGCAATAAATTACATTCAAGATATTCAGTAATTTTGACCAGAATCTGAAATTAGGAGTAAATATATAACACTAATTTTTTCTTATATTTTATATGATTTCAAAATATTAGAATTAACATAGGGATAGCATTAAAATTCACACAAGAACAAAATGACTATAAAAATACTCAGAAATATGGAATTTCATTAGATAGATATGATTGCTTATTGAAATAGGTGATCACGTGAAAATCTCAATTCAGCATGGTCATTTTAACAGAAGTTATTAATATATTAAAACACTAGGAGACTGCTTTGGGGAATGACTGGCTAAATCATAAAACAAGGGAAATGTTTACAATGTAGTATCTATATTCTGAAATTCACAAAGGCAACATATTTGGAACAGAAAGTTTCTGTATTTTTCTTTAGCATTTATAAATATAAACTTTTTAAATGGCAAATTCTCCATGCCATAATTTTTAGATTCACATTCTATCAAAAAAATGGCTCCTTAAAGGATTGTGAGAGCAATTTTTCAGAAGATATCAAAATGTTGAACCTAATGAAGGCTTTCTTGGTTTATTTTCCACATTACTTTAATCACAAAGATAATTTTTTTCACTTTTCATGTGCACTTCTACACAGAATACATAATGAACAGTTTGTAAAAGCCTTGGGCTCTGAATTATTGTGATGTTGGACACTGAGTATCATAAGGCTGATGACCACTGATCACCAAGAGCACTATGAGATTTAGTCCTTATTAACTTCATCTAAAATGAAATAAAATATCATATTTTTAATAATGCTCAAAATTCTTAACTTTGCTTCCTCTTATACAAGCTGAGTAAAGATGGATTATTTCACATGTATTGAAATATCTACAGAGCCTTCTCAAATAGAATCTTAAATTTCCATTTAAAAGATTGTTTTTCCACAGCATGCATTTAATTAAAAAGTGGAAAAAGATCTTTGAAAGAAAAAAATTACAATTGGAAACCTGTTTGTTTAACATTAGAACATGATTTGGGACCGGTATCAAGCAGTATAGTATATGACCATTAGCAGCAGAACAACTGTACAGAGGTGGAATTTCATGTACAACAATTCACCATGTGGTATTCCATGAGTATGTATGGAATAGGTTTACTTAAGGAACATCTATTGTCAATGGGAGGGAAATTTAGCATCATGTATCTGATAAAGGTTTATATTGAAAATCCCAAAAAATGTTTACAAAGTTTTTCTAAAGCATCTCCTAGAAGCCTAATATTTGTTCACGTACTCATGACTTGAATTTTCAGCAAATATTTCTTGACTCTTAATATCGGTGTCTGATTCTCTTTAACAGGTTGTGAACAGGTTTCTACGTATTTTTTTCAAACGACTCTAAGTTTCAGTTCCATATAAATTCTTAAGTATTAAATGTATCATATTAAATCAAGGAAATGCATAAATACAATTTTTTAAAAAATGCTTTCAAACTACCTTTTTGATTTGGGTCTTCTGAAATAAGTAACTAATGCTAAGCTAGAAAAAATAAAAAGAATTAATACTACATTTCAAAATTCTTCTGAATGAAATTATCAGGCATCTTCAGGTCACTAACGTAGGAAAATACAAACTAGGTAAATATGACTTATCTCTTTAAGAAAGCTACTGCTCTCATAAAGCTTACAATGAGAATCCAGTGTTTACAAATGTCTAACATACAGCAAAGAACACAAAGATTCTTGCATTAGCTATTGTATCTGTTCACAACAGTGTCTCACTGCTCAGAAGCTTAAACACAAAAATGAAACAAGTATTGCACTACTTACAGTATGGAGGTGGATTTGGGATGAGAGACAGAATTTACAATACATGATCAAAGCAGATGTATTAATAATTGTGACACTCTTCTCATATTTATGTAAAAAATAAATTGAAGATCAGTCATAGACAAGTCTCCCTGTCAACACCTTTCCCTGAGTCAGCTTTCTTCTCATTTCGGCTTTCGGTGCTGTAGGGGGAAGAAGAAGAAGTTTATTACTGCAACCCAACCTGGCTACCATGAGATCTGCTCACTCAGACACTAGACCCATCAACCCCAAAGCATCACAAGAGCCCTTAGGCATTGCTCTCTCATGCTGCGAAGCATAGATAGATAGCAACAATTAAAATTCTCCGCACTCAGTGAGATACAAACCAAGAACTGCAGAGAGGGGGAAATTAAAAAACACACTAGAAAACAAAAACCAGACATCTTAAAAACAATTCTAAAGGCATGCAAGATTAATACCATGGTGCTTATTTGGGCAAATGAATCATTGATGATTGCTGAAAATGCCAGTCATGCCCCAATCTTAAGACAGTGCCAACATTAGCAAATGACACAAACAAGATGTCACAGTAGGTATTTCTGGGCTCTGCTACAAGTGGCTTTTCCCTTGTGCATGGACTGCATCTTGGTCTTTGGTGAGGGCAATGTGTTGCACAGGTAATAGAGGTGCATCTCTCCTGGTTTGGAGGATCGGTCACCCAGCACACTTCTCTCCAGATACCTGTACTAGCTCTGCATACAAACTCCCACCCTGGAAATCAGAGGAATGATACTTTAAAATCTCATTTCTTGTAGAATAAGCTCATTCCCAAAAGGCTACTGTTTAATCTCATCTTACAACCAATTTTACCAATGGGCAAGCTGGTGATAGGACTCGACCACTTTTGTCTTTCTCAATATTTTTCCAATCAACGTATACTTTATCTACTCGCACACTGACATTTTTCTTGGGAAATTATAATGTGCTCACATGCATGAAGCTCATCCCAAGAGTGTGTACTTCCAGAGTCGCTCACTCCTAAGCTACTTCTAGCATATGACAAAGCCTTCTACATCTGAGGCTTCCCTGTGACCCTCCTGGCTGCTTGACACCAAGGCCAACTCATACTCCGAGGCCCTGAGCTACAAGAATCCTCACATTTTTACTGCTAACATCAGCCCTCCATATAATGTATGAGATAACTGATGATGGGGACAATCTCAGTTTTATAACTTTTCTCTAAGTAATAAAGTAGTGAAACTTCATTTTTCTATGGAGCTTCCTTCTTAGTGGTCAATAACTCAGAAACATTCTATGAGTGTGTTTTTTAAATTGTTTTTCCTCCAATTCAAGCTAGAAACAGCCCTTCTCAGTTGTCACCACCACCCGGCACCATCAGGTAAGAAGTGCCGGAGCTTCTGCCATCTATGGCACGCTGCCAGTGCTGAGAGCTGGTGTGAGCAAGTGTCTACGGCACCCGGGTTTATGCCTGCCACACTTCTCAGCACATACTCCTTACAGGTCAGAGCAAAGCAACTTTTTTCCCTTTCCTTTTCTCCTTCCATGAGAAGAGATGACAGTGTGCACATGATGTGTTGAGAGCCTTAACTCTGTATTTTTAACTCCTCTATCTGTAAGACTCACTTTCTTCTTTAAGCTCCATTTATGTGACAAATAACTGCTATCCTGCTTTGCACATTAACTTTTTCTTGCACTTTACCTGGCTGCCAGTCTCTGACAAACAAAGCCCATGAAAGATGGCAGCACAGGGCAGTGGAGGGAGTTCTGGGCTTGGAGTTGGATGTTCTGGGTTCAGTTTCCAGCAGCTAAGAGTGAGCTATATGACTTCAACTAATTACTTAATTTCTCTGAGACTTGGTTTATTCAGCTGCAAAATTAGTTTTGTACTTGACAGCCTCTGAGTCTCTTGTAGCTCAAATTACAGAACTCTGAGGCCAGTATTCTCAACTCCTATAAGCGGTTTTGAAAGATAGACTAACGATCCACCTATAAGAGATTGTGGAGACAGAGACATATGGATCTCTATACAACCAAAATTCTTATGTGCACAATAATTATTATGTGCACAAAGGAGATGTTCCAAAAGCTTTTGATAAGTAAGTGTTTTCTTGGCACCAAGCCAAGAAAAAAGTAATTCAGAACATCAACTTGATCCACAGATGTATTTTCTTCTGACATCCTGCCTTGGTTATATTAGTTGTATATAATAACCAAGTAATAGGCTGAGTTTTTTTCCCTCTGAATAAAAAAATGGTTTTGGTATTATTATATTTCAGTAAACTATCAAACAGAAACTTTATAACCAGATAAAGACCTCTCTAAAAAATATTCTCAATATGAATCTTTTCCCTGTGTGACTATTGCTGTCTGGATTCCTTGTTATATTCATTTTTCTGAGTTCCAATCAATTTTAAGCTTTCATTTTAACAAACACAAGGAGCTTTAATAGTCGTAGAAAATTCATATTATCTTTTTTATCTGATACATAAAAATTGTAGGGTACTTCGGGGCCAGTGCTGTGGCGTAGTGGGAAAAGCTGCTGCTTATGATTCCGAGCATCCCATATGGTTGCTGGTTCATGTCCCGGCTGCTACTCTTCCAATCTAGCTCCCTATTAATACATTTGGGAAAGCAGCAGCAGATGGCCCAAGTCCCTGGGCCTCTGAACCCATGTGGCAGATGAGGAGGAATCGTCTGGTTCCTGGCTGTGGCCATTTGGAGAACGAATCAATGGATGGAAGATTTCTCTCTCTCCCTCCCTCTCTCTCTGTAACTCTGACTTTCAAATACATAACTAAATCTTTTTTTAAAAAATGTAGGGTACTACGTAATGTCTCAATACATGTATACAATTACAGTATTTATTTCAGGGTAAATATCATCTCCTCAAACATTTATCATATAGTTTTAGCTAAAATATTCATTCAAAATCCTCTTTTATAGTATTTATTTGTTGTCTATAGTCACTCGACTGTGCAATAAAACACCAGAAATTCTTTCTCTTATCTAACTGAAACTTACTATCCATTAATCAATCTTCCCTCCTCCCCTACCAATGTCTCAAGTTTCTGATAACCACTTCATTCAACTGTCAACTTTAAGAGATCAATCTTTTCAGAGTAAGATCATGTAGAACTTGTCATTCTCTGACTGCCTAATATCACTTAACATAATGACTTTCATGTTGTCATAAATGTCAGAATTTCATCCTTTTTATAATTGAATAATATTCCATATATATCTCACATTTTTGCTACCTATTCATCAATTGATAAGTACCTGGGTTATTTCTATTTCTTGGCTATTGTGAATAATGCTACAATAAACATAGGAACACAGATGTCTCTTGACAGATTAGTTTCATATACTTTGGATACATACCCAAGAATGGGATTGCTGGATGATATTGTACTTCCATTTCCAATTTTTGAGGAACCTCTCATACTTTTTTCTACAATAGCTTTCAATTCAATTTTTCTGTAAGCTTTTTGAGGTCCCCTCATACATATTATGTATCTGTAATCCCATGGTAATGAACAGATATTGCATATCTATTACAAAACAAGTACTGTGCAAAGACCAGGAGGGCAAGATGAGTAAGACTGTCTCTGACCTCAAGGAGTTACAATTTAAAATATGAAGAAGTAACATTTTAAGAGAGAGGAAAAAGTGACCTGATGGTGTCATGCTGCTGAGAAATCTGGGAGAATTTTATCTTTCAATGGCAATAAAATAGTTATTATGAACAATATTTACCAAGCAGTCATGAGAGGCCCAGCCCTGGGAAATCAGCATAAATAAGAATTCATGATAGAAGGAAATGGTGAGGAGTGCAGAGGGGAGTAAGGAAGGTGTTTTCAGAGCCTTGTCTCTGCCACCAAGACAAAACCAAGTGCTGTTCTAGTGTTGACTGCTTCTTCCCAAGAAACTTTGATTGTGGATGTTGGTTTTATAAAACATAGCAGCTGCTCACCTTTTCTGATGCAATGAAGATTTTAATGAGACCTATTCCCACCAATCCATTCCATAAGCTGTGGAAGAGCTTGTCACATGGATGTATAGCATGGTTAAATAAGACTGAAACTAAACATCCTATACATGTGGTAGAATTTACAGTTAGTTCTTAGATACTACATTCATTTAATCTAGAAAAAATATTTTTAGCAACCAAAAGTGAATGAAATCATTGAAAAACATACTGCTATGCTAAGCATCACCAAGAAGATATCTGGGCTTCTCTGGGGCAAATAGCAAAGTTGGAAAATAACCAGGGAATTAGTATAAAAGCTACATGGAATCAGTTTCGGTCTCAAGAGATATGCACCCTGGTGACCAAGTCTTTATTCCTATTTTTGCAACTAGATACCCTAGCAGGTAATAATTTTTGACAATTTCTGGTAATCATGCTTCAAAACCTTCCAAGATTCTGAAAGAAACCAATCGATTTGGAAAAGTATTGCTGTTAGGAATGTTGGTTGCCTTAGGATCTTCGGAACCCATATCCTTTTTGTCACTGTTATGAGAATGAAAGACATTACCACAAACCAAGTGATGTTTTTCACATGGAAAACTATGTTTTTTTTTCATATAAAAAGGTAAAGAAAGCTAGATGAACTTTCATTCTACACTCATTTGAATTTCATGTCATTAAGAAAAATATATTGTCCAAAGAACAAGAAACAAGTGGCTATATCAAAAGATAAGGGATGATTTATCTAAAATATGCTTAACACACATTACATTGTTCATTAGAATCAATCTACTGTTTGAAGAAACCTAGACATGTATTCTTAAAATAACTAGCTTTTTCTGATGAACAGCATCACTTGACTTTATTATTTACTTTAATGGATATCATATCATAAAAACTTTTGTTTAACCAAAGAAAGAGGAAAAATTTGGAGTGTGAATCCTTCTATGGAAGGAAAGTAATCTATAATCTAATTATCTCAAATTCTCTATGTATTTCTTATAGCTGGCATTTTGTTTTAAGTACATCAAATTGGATTTTACAATTTCTAAAATTCAGAGAAATGGCATATTATTAATGTGAAAAGGTCTACAAGCACACATTTCAATGGGCTTGAGAAACTACCCTTCTTACAACTCTGATTTTCTTTTAAGAGTGCTAGCAAAACACAGAATTACTTTGAGGATGACTTTCACACTACGACAGGAACTTTTGGGAAAGGAAGCTAAAGCAAGTTTAGAATAAAATATTGCTTCTGTTTGAACCAAGAGAAGAAATACATGAAAGTCTTAAAGGCCCTGTTAAAAGGTAGAAAATATCAACTAAGCATCTTAGAGAGAGCCTATTAGTAACTTATGAGGGTAATTCAAAAAAGATCATGGAAAATGGAATAATTTAGGTACAGAATATTGAATGTTTTGAAACATATTCAGGAGTTTTCATAATATATGTTTTCCATTAATTTTTGAAGACCTCTCCTTTGGATTAAGTTTGGGAGGAGGAGAGAGAGAGAGAAAAGGAGAGAGAAATAGACAACACCCCAGGTCTTGGGTGAAGACTCTACACATCCACTATTTGTCTTGTTTACACTGTTTAGTATAGAGATGACACTGAAGCAGTAACATGCCATTTTGGGGTGACAAAAAACAGAAATAAGATATACTTTTCAAGTCTAATGTAGCCTTTTTCTGTAGCCCATTTCCAATTATGTCTCATGAAGCTAGACAAAGCTTGCAGGTTTGGATGCATGATGATGCATAAATTGACCAGCTTGCAATTTCTTAATTAAAGGGTAAAATTTTACCTTCCCAATCTGTAAATTTTATGCCATTATTAAATATATTTCTGTGAAATTTGTTGATTTAAATATGATGCATTTGTATAAATTGTGGAGGGAAAAATGTACTCAGGTTTCAGATCCACATAAATAGCTGAGTAATTCTAAACATACAATAAAACTCAGTCTGATATTGGATCTGAGCCCAAGTTTCTCCATGCCTTTTGCCTCCCCAAAACTCACATAGAGGACAGAGGCTGACTAAGTTGCTAAAAGACACCATTTAACATAAGAAAATGCAACCACGAAATAGATTTGAGGGAGAGGGTCTTACCTTTGGGGAAGCAGCTTCTAGAGTGATTAGGAAGGGGAGCTTATGGCAAAAATGTAATATAAAAATTAAGTAGAAAAAGTTAATTTAAGGTTATGAAAATAAAGGAACTTAATAACTACAGTAAATACTGTTCCAAATCCTCTAACAAGAAGAGATTTTAGCATAATAGGAATTCCTTTTTCTTTAGGTCACCATCTAAGACTAATAGTTTGAATTTTTGCTTATAAATTCTGAAAAATTCAGTTGGAAATTCCATGATGACTCTTAATATTTAAGGATACACTTTCCCCCTCATGCATTTAAAACTACAGGGGTTGTTTGCATGTTTGCATATAGATAAGTAAGGATAGCCAACTTTCAAGATGCTGAAAGTATTGGGGTAATGATGTTGGTAGGGAAGATCTTCAGTCACTTGGAATAGGGGGCTAGAAATACACTAAAAATGAAATCAGCATTGCATGTGCCATGTTGGTTTGAAAAAGGGAAATGAGGCAGTGTGAAATGTGGACAGACATCTAAGGGGATTCTGGGCAGTGGATGAAGAGAGAATACAATACAACCATACTGCAAAAAAATAGGTCAAAATGAACATTGAAAAATGTCATGCATTGGACTCATCTATAGCACCATTTCCCCCACTGTGATAGTTTTGGAGTGACTTTGTAATTTGAAAGGGAGATGTTGAAAAACATATCAATATTTGTCATACTTATTTTGCACTTTCAAAAAGAAGTGTTCTGAAGTATTTTGGATTTGAATTTTAAGGAAACCAATAGTATTCATTTCTAATAGATTTGGTTATAAAATGACTGAAATGAATATAAATTCTCATGATTTTAATATCCAAACCTTTTAGAAGGAAAGCTTGACTCCTTATCTTTGGAGCTATCGGCAGTAATCAGAAGGTTCCTCCACAAGGCTGTCTTTGACATTTCATCAGAAATATTGATCACAGCTGGGTCATCTCTAAACAGAAATTTACCCAAAATGAAACAATAAGTATTGAAAAAGTAACTGTAGCTGTTCAATATAGAAACTAACTGTAAGGCCATATTACTATATAAAGTACTTTTTCCCAAATTTTTATTGTGGTACAATGCACATAAAATTTACCATCCCCACCATTTTTAAATGTGCAGGTCAGTGTTATTAAATGTATTCATAATGTGCAATCACTAGCATTATCCATCCTGTGAAACTGAAACTCTGTACCCATTAAACAATAACTGCCCGTGTCCCTTTCCCCCAGCCCCTGACAACCACCATTTTCCCAAGTCTCTATGATGTTGAAAATTCTGAGTGCTTCTTGTAAACGAAGTCATAGAGTCTTCATCTTTTTGACTGGCCTGCACACTTAAGTTCATGTCTTTTGTAGCCTATCTCCAGAATTTCCTCCCTTTTAAGGCTGGATAATGTTCCACTGTGTGTGTGTGTGTGTGTGTGTGTAACATTTTGTTTATTATAAAGCATTTTATGCAATTAAAATTTAGAAGTATTGAGTGGTTCTCTATTTTTAAAATCGATGAAAGTTAAATTCTAAAAAAAGATTCTAGTTGTATAGATATTGGTTTGGGTTGTAATTTTCTGAATTCATTCCAAATTACAGAAAATAATAGATGTCCACTACTTGGGCCTTTGTCCCTCACAGTCTTAGCACTTCTCTCTTCTGCTCAGACACTGCTGCAGCTCCCACTCAGAGTAAGAGCTAAGTCCTTTGAACAGCCAGTAAGGCTTTGTCCTATCTCACTCTGACTTTGCCCTCCTGTCACTGTGTCCCTTACCACTCCTTCCTGCCACAGTGCAATGGCCTCCTAACTGTTCTGGGACCCTGCAGACTTGTGGCTGCCCCAGGACCCTGTCCTTATCCTTGTTCTTCCCTCTGCTGAAATACTGTCTTATATCATTTATTCATTTGTTTATGTTCTGTCTCCTCTGCCTCTATTCAACTGGAATATGAGTTTCATGGGGATAAAGATTCTTGAGCATTTGTTCACCACTGTTTCTCCAAGAGCTACACAGAGTTGACCACTTGCTATTCAGTTAACAAATATTTATGGAATAAATGAATGCACACTGTATATTTGAGAGAGGTTTTTCTAAACAGCTAGGGGAACCTACAATATTAGGGTTATACTATGTCATGTGGGTTTTTTTCCTGCATTTTAAAATGTCACCAATTATAGATAACATTCAGGACTCTAATCACATCCCCCGGGCTTTAGAAACACTACCAAAGAGCAAGAGCAATAAATCACAGGCCAAGTAAAAGAAAGGTTCAGTAAGAAAGAACATAGCCATGTTTTTACTACATACACGCAGGTAAGATGAAGAATGGATGGGAGAGGGAGTGGGAGATGTGATGGTTGCGGGTCGGAGGGAGGTTATGGGGGGAAAAGCCACTATAATTCAAAAGTTGTACTTTGGAAATTTATATTTATTAAATAAAAGTTGAAGAAAAAAGTCATGGTCTTCAGAGATCAGACCCTGAGCCCACTTGACCCTCATGGTGGTTGTTCACAGTGGGTAACGATACCAACTTTTAAGAAAAACCTTGGGTCTCATTCCCTAGCCCATTCTGGAAACGTATTCTTTGCTTTCTATAATTTCTCCAGACCTCATTCTGCCTAGAAAGATACTCAAAACATGAGATCAACAAACTTCCAAAAAAGCAAAATGTGGGATACATGCTTTTCATAGTATGTGACAATCTCGTGAGAAGAGTTTAGAACATGCTGAATTAAACAAAATTAAACTTTTGAAAAGAATGTAACATTACTTAGATTGTTTTACCTACCAGTGTACATTGTGCCTCTCCAAACTGGAATGCATGATGGAATATTTTACAAACTAATTTAACTACAAAGCCCTTTTGAGAGTGTGTCCTCATGAGAGTGGGTTTCTACAGAACGCACTTGGGAATATACTGATTCAAAAGAACAATTAACAGTATTCTAAAATTTAAATGTTGTAAAACAGAAAACAGAAAAAAAGAATGAAAACGCCTGCTATTCTTATGCTCATCCTTAAGTGATAGAAAATTATGTTTCCATAACTTCTAGGGAATGGGATTTGGAGTAAGATTCTGAGGATCAAGTATATCCTCTTCTTTTTTTTAGCACAATGACAAATTCTCTCCTCAGAGAAAGCTCTGCTTTTCTACTGGCATAACCTTCATTTGTCTTTAAGCACTTTGAAACCATAAAATTGGGTCCTAAATGGTATATAAAATGCAATTGTACAGGAAAACGATTTAAACTAACCTATATGTAGATAGTGCCAGAGAGAGTTTTTTGGATACATCTAATGGTATTTCAAAAAGTTTTTAAAAAATAGAATAAAAATAAGTTTATTTTCATGTAAAATATTTGAAGTCCATACATATTTTTCATAATACTCATTTCCCTTGTACTTTTTGAAGATCTCACTGTGCATGGGTTTCAATTTTTTTGCACCCAAATAGCTTATGTTTTAGTTCCATTTTTGAAGTACTCTCATAGATGAAATTTTCTTTTTATTACAACATATAGGCGTTTGCTTTCTCTTGCCATGTCTTTGTGTGTAAGGATGATCAGTATATTCTGGAAAACTCTATAATTATATCCTACAATGACTAATATGAATGAATCCTTCAACTCAAGAAATAGATCATCTCGTTTAAAGTACCTTTTTAGGGGAAAACTCCGAGAGTGGAAACATTTATCTGCGAGCAACTTAATGATACCCCAGTTCATTTATACCAAGTCATATGAATCTTGACTTTCTTTAGGTACTACCTTTTAAGAATATAAATGGTATGTTTGAAAATCATTATAAAAGATGAGCAGAAAACACTTCAGACAATAGCTCCCTGAAGTGCTTCACTCACCCTGGTTCAGCTACTTAGGCCACATAACTGTTACTGGCAGAACTTAGCACTGGGACTCGAGTGATCCAGTTCCTAGTTCCAATTGTTTCTATGCTAACAAAATGTCAACCAACATGTAAGGGATCCACACTGCATGACATTTCTAAATACAGTAAATATCAACACATTTCATCACTTAAATTGGTACTTTTTTAAATGTATATCTTACCTGTAGTGCCCTTCCAATGGGAGTTGCACTGTGCCCTCATCTTCCATGGCCAGCATACTTTGTTCTTCCTGGAAACATAAATGTAAAGTACAGAAAGTGAACCTGATGAGTCTCTATTTTACATTAAAGAAGAAACATAGATTAATGTTTCATTATCTCATTAACCCTAGGACCTTCCACTTTGTTTGCGTTTATTAATGCTAGCACGGGTCCTTTCAAGAAAGCATCAGCTACCAAGAATGTAAGTAATTAATGACAGTCTCATAACACAAAGTAATTTAAATGCTAACAACAATTTCCTGCATGTCACCCAATATAAAACCTGGTTAATTTCAAGCAGATTAAAAAAATCATTCTAAATTTTACAAGGACAAATGTATGGGTAATATAATCAGCTTTGTTATAAAGTTGAAATTACATTCTCTGAATGCTTTATTAGATTAGGAACAT
Organism: Oryctolagus cuniculus; assembly: GCF_964237555.1. Lineage (NCBI taxonomy): Eukaryota > Metazoa > Chordata > Mammalia > Lagomorpha > Leporidae > Oryctolagus > Oryctolagus cuniculus. The sequence goes on from NC_091434.1 coordinate 79,739,247, forward strand.
AGAGAGACAGTTCTCAAACTTCCTTTTACTTTAATAATCACTTGGTAAGCTTGTTAAAAATGCAGATGATTGGACCTCAGCCTCAGAGGTTCTGATTCAGTAAATCTGCACTAGAGAGGGTGTGGGGAGCAGCTCGGACTAGACTAAGTTAATGGAATTAAGACTTATTCTATGCACCTGCTCTCCCACAATATGGCGCTGGGAGAGAAGAAAACAGCTTCTACACAGCTGCCTCCAGTTCAACCAATAAACTGTAGGACTTGCTCCTGATTGGAGGAGAGCAGCGTACTCGGCGTGTGGGCAGCCGAGTTGGGATTGGCAGAGGAGGACTATAAAGGAGGAGAGAGACGGCATGCACCAGGAACATCTAAGGGGAACATCTAAGGGGAACACCTGTGCAGCCCCCGAGAGAGCCGGCCGGCGGTGTGCCGCTCCCCTGCGGAAGTGGGGAATGTGGCAGGGGGAACCGCCCTTCCACGGAGGTGGAAGGGACAGTAGCCAACCCGGGAAGAACCAGCAGCAAACCCGGGGAGGGCCGAGCAGACGAAAGAACAGCGCAGGGTCCTGTGTCATTCCTCCACGAAGAGGGGGAGCGACAAGAGGGCACAACAATTTATATTTCTAACAAGTCTCCAGATGATGTTGACTATGTTGGTCTACTATCCACACTTTGAGAACCATTGCTCTAGATTAGAAAGAGATTGTTGAAGATTATCTTTGTATATGAATCAAACCACCAAAGTATCCTGAGCAAAAAAAATAAATAAATAAACAAACAAGAAAACAAGCTGCAGGCATCACAATACCTGACTTCAAAGCATATTACAAAGCTACAGTAATTAAAACAGCTTGGTACTGGCATAAAAACTAATACAAATATGAATGAAACAGATTGGAGAGCCCTAAAATGAATCCACATACATACAGCCAACTGATTTTTGACATAAGAGCTCAGACCATACAGTATATTGGAGATAATTTCTTCACCAAACGGTGCTGGCAAAACTGGATGTATATATGTGGAACAATGAAATTAGATCCATACTTCTCACCATATACAAAAATCAACTCAAGATGGATCAAAGACCTAAATATAAGATCTGAAACTATGAAGTTTCTGGAAGACAATGCAGCAGAAACACTCCAAGACATTGGTTTAGGGCATGATTTCTTGGACAGGACCCCAAAAGCACAGGCAACAAAAGCAAAATCAACCTCAGAACCTATTGCATAGCAAAAGAAATGAGTGAAGAGCGAAGAGAAATCCAATAAAATGGGAAAAATGTTTACAAACCACCTATCAGACAGAGGATTAACATTTTGAATATATTAGCAACTTAAAACACTCAACACCAAAGAAACAACCAATCCAGCTGAGAAATGGGCAAAGGACTTCAATAGATAGTTCTCAAAAGAAGGAATACAAATGGCCAACAAATGTATGAAAAAATGCCCCAAATAACTAACCACCAGAGAAATGCATACCCAAACCATAATGAGATATCATCTCATCCCTCTCAGAATGGCTAAACTCCAAAAAACAGAAAATAACAAATGCTGAGGAGGATGTGGACAAAGAACACTTATATATTGTTGATGGGAATGTAAATTACTGCAGCCACTGGGTAAATAACACTGCATAGGTTTCTTTAAAAACTAGAAATAGACCTGCCATATGACCCAGCAATCCCACTACTGGTATATATCCAAAAGACTTGAACACAATGTATCAGAGATAACTACACCACCATGTTTATAACAGCACTGTTCACAATAGCCAAAATCTGGAACCAACCATGCATTATCAGATGAATGAATGTGTAAAGAAAATGTGATATAAATACACAATGGAATATTATTCAGCTATAAAAAAGACTGAAATTCTACCATTTTCAGCTAAATAAACATAACTGAAGGACATCATATTAAGTGAAATAAGCTGGACCCAGAAAGACAAATACTGCATACTGTTACTTGTGGGAGCTAAAATTTAAACAAACAAAAAAAGAAAAAAAGAAAGAAATGTTGGTGTATATCAGTATTGCTGCAAATATAGTTCTGTAAAACTTTGTTTTACAACTTTCATCAAACCAGTGGTTAAGAATGACATACTACTATAGTTTTGATGATATGTGATTACTTTAAAATTTACAGTATATGGGTGAAATGGTCATTTTCCATTCAATTATTGTTTATAGCCATTGTCTATATTCCCACTAAACTAGGGCCTTTTTGCTTTTTACTTGTTAAACTTCTTATTTGATGATGTAAATTTAAAATATGTCATCTTAAAAACTAAAAAAAAAAAAAAAACGAAAAGGAGAAGAGGAAGGGAGGGAGGTAGGCAGAGTGAGGGAGGGGGGCAGGTCTTAGGATTGTATCTACAAATAACATTGAATCTGTTAAAAACTTATTAAGAATTAAAATAAAAAACACACCAATATGAATTGGGGAGAAGGAAGCAGAGTAGATGGACTCCTCTTAGATATATCTCAGGCCTTTTATTTTACACTTCAAATTTCTTCTTAAAATGACAATATGGCACCCTTACCCAAAGTGGAATGCTTTATATATTCATATACACACTTCTTTATAGGTAAAAAAAAATTTAATTTGAGAAGCAGAAAGGGTGGGGTTAGGAGCATCTGCTCGTTCACTCCTCAAATACCATGTACATACCAGGAATCCATTTACTTGAGCCATCAACTGCTACCTCCCAGGATCTGGCAGGAAAGAGTCAGGAGCTACAGCCAGGTGTTAAATCCAGGTATTTGGATGTGGGAACAGGCGTCTCAACCACTAGGTCAAATGCCTGCTTCATATAAAACATTTTAAAACTTCATGTATGAAATGAAGATAATCTTACAGCTACTAAACTGAAATGTCCTACTTTAGTTTTCAAATAATGTTGTCATCTAACTTTTTCCATGCACTAAAAAAAGAAAGTTATCTATAGTTCTCATTTAAAGCAATTCTCTTCATATGGGTCAATTAGCATTGTTTGAGTACAAAGAATTATTTAAGGCTGTTTAAAATTGTTAGAATTATTGACTCTAACTCCAGAAATAGAATTTTATCATGTAAAGGCATAAAGAAATGGGTGGCCTCCTGCCCTAATGGGAACTGATGAGAGAAAATAGGTATAAGCCTCCTTCCTTATTTCAGTGGCTTCAAAGAGCTAAACTGGCCTAAACCAACTTAACCAGCTTAACCTAAATCAGCTGGCCTAAATTCACTTTCGTCCCACTGGCCTAAACCAGCTGCCAGAGAGATATGACCGTAGGTGGCATTGTTATTCCTACAAGGCAAGGCTGTTCCTCAGGTCTCCAATACTTAGCCCTTCACTGCCACACTCCACTAATGGCATGCATCTGTTACAACTTTGCAGTCTAGGAACTATTTCTATTCTCTTTCTTTGCTGTTCTTCAAGAAAAATTCTTCTTTTAGGGGCTGTCATGTGTATTTTATTACCTGTGTATAATGCATGTTCTCTTTGTCATTTGGCAGGAGTTATCAGAACTAACTCAAGATGAGTAGACAATATCAGTGGTTTGAAATTGTCCATTGAAGCATTTAAGAAGAGCTAATCTACATACTAGAATGAGGTATGCCTTGCAAAAGGGCTAGTAATGATGTATGAAATACAATACATGTATCTATTGACTTAGCTATACATTGCAGTGGCCATGGATAAAGCACATGTATCCTTGCAGGTATAAAAGGTTATTTTTTCTATGGGAGAAGTAAGCTTAACACACACGTAGAGATAAAGAAAAGCCAAGAAGCCATTTAGCCATCAGCATTTGACCTCAAAGGCTGTATAAGTAAAATTAAGATACAAGCAAAATCTGGTCTTTCCTTAGTTGTCCATGGAAAAAGTAAGTCTAGTATACAGTATTTTTCCTGTGCATTTTAGAATAAACTGTCAAGAAGTCAGATAGAAAGGTTTAATAAAAATTCCAAAGAACTTGATGAGATGAACAGTGCTGTCAATATTTAGGTTACCCCGCAGCAGAAAATGAAGCCTCAAGATTCAATCGAACAGGAGAAAAAAAAAAAAGAATTGGACCAAATCTTTGTGAACAATTCTGTTTTTTCTTCAGATGATTTTCCACTTTTCTCTCAAATTGCTTTCAATAATTATTTTGCACTCTGTGGCTTGTTAGCATGCGTGGGCTTTATACTAGTCATAATTCTATCCAAACAAAAACTCATCACCTCTAAAGATAGCATTTCCAAGCCATGCTTATCTGAAGAGAAGGGTGGCAGAGCAGCCGTTGCCTTAAGTGCCAGAAGGAAGCTGGGTGGGCCCCAGAGTGGGGATAGAGGGTCGGCTAATCCCAGGCAGCACTGTGAGGAAGCCAAAAAGTGAGACTTTATGGGGGTGGGGGCAATCAAATCAGGCACTAACCATCATGACAGACACAACCTATGTCATCGCAGTCACACAGGAGGGGAGACAGAGTGAGAGCAACAGAGAGAATGAGAACAAAGCCAGCTGGGTGTCCACCACAGAAGTATCCTAAAATGAGTTCCATTCAGGGCTTCATTTACACAGCATCCATCAAAAGTATGTTGAGTTCTACAGCATGGTGAATATGTTAAAGGGAAGAAGATCAAAGTTTACTCAAGAATATTTGAGGGGTTTTGTCACTGTGATGATAGAAATACTTATACTGTGACTGAAATGCCACCTTTTAATTAAAATAGTCAAAGTGTTTTCCAAATACAAAGTAAATAAAGGACATTTTTGATGCTATAACCAGTAAAGGGCAGGGCAACTGAAGCTTAGAAAATGAATCTCTTCAGTAGCACTTAAACATGTACTGAGCATGTATTATGTGCTAAGCACATAGTGGATTAAAACAATCTAGGAGCTATTAATAAATCCATTCAACTAATAAGTATTAAGCACTATATAAAAGAGATATTCTGTTAGACATTGAGATACAACAATGAAAGGGAATCTATACAATCCACTCTCGGAGGATATGAGAAATTACCATGAAAAGAACAGGAGCAGATGTAGAAAGGAAGGAATTCTAGCTGGGAGGAAACAAGTGGACTGAGTTTATAAGGTAGAAGCAGATATGTTCACATGATAGTGAACAGCTAGTCTGGTTGGAGCCAGGCCTGTGTTGAGTAGAAGTGGAAAAATAAAATTGGAGTCAATTTCTGGTGTTTTGATAAATAAGGTATTATATATCAAATTACATTGTGAATCTGAATTGCACATGTATTTTGTGGTAGTGTAAAAAATTACAATTCACTTATGTATTTATACATAACTTTGAAAATAATACATTATTTATTAGAAGTATTTGTTAGGATTTCCAACACATAAGAAGTGCCAATAGATGAAAACTCAAAGGGAAAAATTGGAGGTGGGACATGGAGGGTCCATGTGGAATTCATATAAACAAACACAACATCATTTCATCAGAATATTTGATTCAGTATCCGTAATTATAGAAATTATTATTAATACAAAAATTCTGACAGAGTAATATATATAGAAGACTGTATTCTAGAGATTCAAATTTTATGGCTTTCAGAAAGAATTTACTCAAACTTTAGCATGTGTCAGAATCACCTGGCAGTCTCATTAACACATTGATGGCCCCCCATTCTCAGAGTTTGAGTCAATGGGTCTGGAGTGGGGCCCAAGAATTTGCATTCTAACAAGTTGCCAGGCACTGGTTGGCTAATGCAGCAGAAGTTCTAGAGCCATAATTAGGAAAATCACTACTTGGGGAAGAAGAATATAATTGTACCACAGTAGGATTCAGTTAGAAATGACATTTGTCTGTGTAATAATTAGGCCATGCTTCCCAAACCCACAACAAATCCTGTCCTTTATTTGCAGTAAGATATCCTCTGTAATTTGTTTAATTGCACTTCTTTTTAAATTGCTTTTTGCGTTTTCTTGGCCTTTTCTGTGGTTTGGCTTTACGCAGATCACAAGACCCCACTTGTTCTCTTTCTGTTTTCTCCTATAGTGTCTATGTTAGAATGAATCCTCAGGAAACAAGAAGTATCAACAGCATGATCATTTTCACAGAACTGAATTTCTAGGATTGGTCTAACATTAACCACCTTGTCCCCCTGCTCAAGAGCAAACATTCTGCTGGGATTTTCTTGTTTCAACAGTAGTCCTTTTGTCAAATGTGTGCAATGTCCCAGAGAATATTTAAGTGAGAAGAAAGGCATGTTGGTGCTCGGAGCACATTTGGACATCCAGAATTTGATTCTGCAGTCTTCCCTTTACACAGAGCAATGTGCAAAATGTCAGGGTTCCAATATTCATTTCTACCCTGATTATAATCCTTTCTTTCTAAAAACTGAAGCATATGCATATGCATATGCATGAAGTACATGAAAATTTGGAACAGAAGCTCTGCGACCTTGGACTGGCCTGTGTAGCTATTTATTCTGCTTAACTCATTATTGAATTTTAAGGTCAAATGAATGTTTTCTCAGTGCCATAAGACCAGAAATGGGCTACTGATAGGAAAACCCTGGAGAATAAAGGGACAAGCTTGTAACTATCATCAAAGGGACAAAAGGTGAGCTCACTTCACATTCAAGTCTCAGGGAGTGGATGCATAACTGCTATTTACCATCTTGCCAGATCATGATCAAAGTGACTCAATTAATTTGAGTAATTGCAGAAATGCAACATTTCCGGAAAACTTGTCTGTTTACCACCTTAATACAGATTCTCCTGGAAGACTGGGCCTTGGTGTAAGATACCAAAAGAGGATCACATCTCTTAGTGGATTCCACAAGCCTCAAAATAAGATACTGAGATTTGGGCAACCAATTTCCAATCAGGGATATAAGTTTTAGTGTATTCTTTCCTAAATCTTTTTACTCTCTTTACTGGTCAGACTGTCTTAACACTAATTCCAAACTAGAAAGTAAAACCTTTAAACCTGCCATTTTCTCTCTAGTTTGATGGAGAATTATCTATTGTTGTACCAGTCAAAACATATTTAATGATTAATTATGGATTATTTCTTGACTGTATTAACGGTTTTCTTGCTTATTTCATGTACTTATTTTCTTGTTTCTTTCATGTACTTTCATGTACACATGAAAGTTTCATCATATTAATCCATTTGAGATATAAAGAATATGTAAACCTGCCTGGTGAATGTATTGCAAGGCACTTTTCATACTTGGATCTGAGAGATTAAGCTGTAAAATTGCCCCAGTGAATCTTTAATCTATGTTTGTATCCTTTCAGAAAGTGAGTTATAACAAATGTAGTAATATTTAGCTACTACTAAAATATGTACCATCATAATCAGAAAATAGTAAACATTCATTGGACTACAGTGAGATAAAGTACAAAAAAGTTAGAAGCTCATTTCATAGGATCTCTACCCTAAGAGATTAATAAAAGACACATGGCACACATACATGTAAATTACATATATATGCATTTATAGGAGAGTGCTTTTGAGCAATGAGGATGAAAAATTAAAAACTAATGATTCCCATAAACTTACTCTCTATTTCATGCACAAATAAAAGGAGAATCTGAAATTTCCTTTGAATTATATTATAGAAAATATTAAACATTATAGATTATATATAATTTTTTATTTTGTGATATTCTAAGAACAAGAATGTTTCATAGAATCAGTAAGTCCTATGACAAATGCCATAGAAAAGATGATTATATGGCTGGAGAGGTTGCTAGTCTATTCCACCAGAATAATTTTTACTGTATGGATAATTTAAGGCTTCAGAATTTCTATAGTCTTATATCCATTTTACTTAAATTTAATTTGTGCCAAATCTGTCATATTTTTCTTAAATAGTGTTTGTGGATAACAGCAAACAATTACTAGGAAGGACCCTAACAAGTAATTTCCTTGTTAAAATATTATTTTTTAAAAAAATCTCTAATCAAAATAAGAATATTATATATCAAATTCAGAAAAATTAAAAGACTAAGAATAAATTTATAATACAATATTTTAATGTTACATTAATATTGCTAGAAGCATGACTCTATGTATGCCTTGTATAACATTTAAGGAAATTAAAAATATTCATACAGGATTCAGATACATCAGCATGATCAACTTCTACATGAGAAAATCCATTGTCCATAATGGGATATAATGGAAAAGTAAAGGAATTGCCATTCACATATCATGTAGCCATGCTAGTAGAAAGAGAGTAGAAACCTTATTAGATTTTGTTACCTAATCTGACCTCACTAAATGAGCAAAATCTAGGACCTCTGAAACACTTGGCAAGGAATTCCCAAAAAGTCAGAGAGAAAGATATCCATGGTTTGAGGAAATGTTCTGAAGATAGGAAACTGAATGAAATAGAAACATGAAAAACAGAATAATGTACAACTGTAACCAAGTATTTTCTTTCAGCTTCATTTCTATTCACATGAAAACTTTATTTTGATATTTTACAATCTATGGGCTCAATCAATCTGCTAAATGTTGAACAAAGCTTTCTTTTTATTTACCATGTTCTTTACAGCTTTTATACACTTAAGAATGTTATGATTAAACACCCTTGAATATGAATTCAGCCTTATATACAAACTTCATATAAGCTATTAAAATTATGATAAATTGTTTTAACATACGAAGCTAAAGAGTTGATATATCAGTAGTCCCTGAAAGTAATTAAATCTCAAGAGTTTCTCAGTTACTCAATCTTAAATCACTTTGAAAGCAAATCAGATCAATATTTTTCCTCTTAGGCATTTCATCTATTTTAAGAACAACTACTTCTTCTTTAGAATTATTAAAACATTGTTCCTTGAAAAATGCTAACAGTGATAATGCTTCTTTTATTTCTTCTCATATATTCAACCAAAAAGGAATCTCTGCATGACTATTATGTGGAAATAGTTAAGCATCGGCAAGTTTCAGCCTTCATAAGGGGGATAAATCAGAAAAATAAGGCTTATAATAATGGTAACAATGTACAAAGTATTTTGAAATTTCTCTAGGGTATGCATTCTTCATGTAAAACTTAAATCTTTATGATTTTAAACTCTAAACTTTCAAAGTAGTTCAGCTGTGGTTGTGAGTAATAACTAACTATCTGAAGATTCAATGCACAGTAATTTAGTGAGATACTGGTTTTTGCACTGACTTACTTCTTTTTCGGCATCTTCCAGTTTCTTTTTCTTACTCTCTGGCATTAAGTCATCCAACCAGCTGAGTTCCCGTTTGGTAAATAAGAAGTCCATCAACTTTCTTACGAATACCAGGGCTAAAACCTGAAGGAAATTTACAAAAAAAAAGCTTAAGGTGCAAAAAATAAAAATCAGAGATAGAGATTTTCTCTTTTTTTTATGGAAAGAAGCCAGTGTAAAGTAAAAGTAAAATCTGAAGCTATAAGTATGAAACATTGTATTATATTTTGCTTCCTTCATTTCCTTTTCCTACTGCATCCCTAGAATAATGGTAATTTTTTTTTTACTTAATAATGCTCATTTAAAAGACCTATTACGGCTTCCTAGATGTAGATTGCACAAAGGCATGAAGCGCCATCATGTTCAACTCAACTTTTAAGATCATTGGTGCCTTCTTCATCCAGCACTTTGTTTGTAAAAAAATAAACTTGTGATTTTTCATTACACATGCAAAAAAAAACCTTCTAAAATGTATTTGACTGTTTCCTTAAATACATGTTGTTATGAGTTCACACTATATTAAATGTAGAAGGTTCTAACCTATGCTGATAATTTTAAAAATTATTTCATCATTCAAATTCACTATAGTTTTTGAAGTATTTGAAAATTAATCAAATTTCATTTTAAAATAACCCTAACTTTTCAGATTTGCCAGTACATCTTTCCAGTTAAATGTGGAAAGTTTACATTTTTTTTCTATCCAGCTTCAGTTAGTTCAAACTACTACAAAGATTCAGAATGATGGAGACAAAATTAATACGAATCCCTGAAATTCATGATATTCTTCAAATCCTATGTTGTTATTAGTTTTAGTGCCAAAGTTTATTCTGTGGTTCCAAATAATTGGTCAAAATGGCTTTATTGTCCCATTTCAGTTCATGTGTTTTCCAAGAGACCAGAAAACCTGTGGAAGAGAAAAAGAGTGACAAAAGTTTCATACCATCATAGGAAAGACGATAGCAGCTCTTGAAACTTTTATTATCCATAAAAGGCCAAGGCAACTCATCTGAATAACTGTGAAGAGATGGACTTTTCGAAGGGGCACATGCCTTAGATATATAAAATCTGGTTGATGTTTTGCAGGCATCCAGAAGAGCTTTATTCTATCAAAGAGCTAAAACATTAAACAGACTAAATTGCTTTTAGGATTAAGACAACAATAAAAGTAGAATAAGTAGAAGTTTATTAATGTACTGTGTTATCTCTTCCCCCAAAAAAAGTGAAGGTAGGATTATGGATATTTTCACTATAAAGAAATGTTAAGTGCCTCATAGGTTAAACATATTTACCCTGACTGAATGTTACACAATGTACACATGTAACACAAAATTACATAGTACTCCAAACATTTGCATACATTTTATGTCTATTAACTTTTTTTAAAAGAAATCTGCTTATTAAGGTGAAAAGGGAGTAGAAGTTTAATATAGTCCAAAATTTTAAGTTCATACAATAGATCGCACTAAAGTAGATATTTGGACATTAGGATAATGGGATTGTTATGATTATACTGTGAAATATTAACATTTCAGTTAATACCCCATTTTACTTGATTATTGATACAGTTTATAGTTTGGAAGAGTTCAAAATAATAAATCCAATGCTAAATGTTGCTAACTTGGAGTGGCAAAAAATAAAGCCCCTCCTGGACTCCCATGCTCTGTCCTCTTCTCTGCGGGTCTAGTTCACCCATTCTTCTGGCTTCAGTTTGCACACAGCTGCTAACCACTCCCAGCTATTTCCCTCTGCCTCACTTCTCTCTCCTGTGCTCCAAACCAGCATCCAGCTGTTGAACAGGATGTTTTGACCTCCTTACTTTGACTATATTGTTATTACCTTGATACTTTGATTCCCAGCAAAATTTCTGATGCTGTCTTCACAAACACAAACATCTTTACCATAATAATTTAACTTAGATTATTTGTTAGTAAAGTGTTTTCCAGAGCAAACTTTGTTAACTCAATTTAGTTTCTTGACTAATTTCCTGTCGCTGTCAAACATATATTTTTCAATTTATTAAAACAATTTCCATTCAATCAATGTTATTTTTGTCAATTCAGTGTTAATTTTGTATCAATTTTTCTATAAAGATAGTACTATTATTTTTGGGCTATCTAATATTATCATCATAGTGTTGAGGCCATTTTTATCTAGCAAACCACAATTTCTCAAATCAAATTTTATAAATTAATTTTCACAAGAAGCTTAAATCTTTAGTCACATTTTACTTACTAACCAACTAAGCAAGTTGACTTTATTAATGTGAATCATTTAATTTTTCTCAGGCCAATTTTTGCAGTCTTGATGTTTCCAACAAGAGGTGATTATTCAAACAATAATGGTTTCAAACACTGATAGGCATGCTCAAAAGAATTACATTAGATTTTATTTCTTAGCTCAGTTACACACTTTATTTATTTATTTATTTTTGACAGGCAGAGTTAGACAGTGAGGAAGAGGGAGACAGAGAGAAAGGTCTTCCTTCCGTTGGTTCACCCCCGAAATGGCCACTACGGCTGGCACGCTGCACTGATGTGAAGCCAGGAGCCAGGTACTTTCTCCTGGTCTCCCAGGTGGGTGCAGGGCCCAAGCACTTGGGCCATCCTCCACTGCCTTCCCGGGCCATGGCAGAGAGCTGGACTGGAAGAGGAGCGACTGGGACAGAATCCAGCACCCCAACCGGGACTAGAACCCAGAGTACCGGCGCCTCAGGTGGAGGATTAGCCTAGTGAGCTGCGGCTTCTTAGGTCACTTATAAGAAGACTATAAGTAATTCTTATTAAATATTCAAAAGTATTATGCAAAGAGACAAATGTCCATGGAGTCCACGTGATACAGTCAAAACATTCTATCTCACCAAAACCTACTGGTACAAATAATAAGAGTCTTAAATTCAACATAACTTATCCTTCCTCTGTGATCTATTTCATGGTCCACCTAACCTTTCTTCTACAACAGAAAAAAATGCACTTTAGTCCATCCACTATCCATTCATTTATTCACATTCACTTGTACCTTTCCAAAACATTTATTCACACCTTCTACACAGAGAACTACGTGTTGAATCCATCCCTGGATTATCTTTCTCCATATAGTCCATGCACAGACCATTAGGTCTTTTTGTATTTCTACTTTCTAAATAACTCTTAAAATTAGAAGCCATTAAACAAATAAAACTTGGTGCATAATGAAGGTGGAAATAAGGAAAAAATAAAATTAAATCCTCTGTTCCATAACTGAATATTTCTGTTTCTGTAGAACCCATTTTTCCTAGCCACCATCTCTCCATTTGTGAAGCTGTTATTGCATAAGTGTACTTCAGTGTGTGGGTGCTTCAATTGTTATTGTTTAAATGGCACATTTGCTTTACTTGGATTCCTGAAGTGTTGGAACGCATATAGATGTGGTTATATATCTGAATACAGAAACAGCATTCGTGAGAACACAGTGATCTATTTTTTTCTGCCATGTTTTCCAGTGGGAAACCTGGATAAGGTTTTTAATATTGCCCAGCAATCAAATAACATAGATTCTTCCAACCTAAAGGGTAACAAGTTAACATGTTCCTTGAATTGTTGATAGCACACTTAAGTAAATAAATTCTGAGTGTTGCATTTGGTTTTTATCATTTCCTAATATCCATATCCCGTTTGCCTATCTAGCTAGTTATAAATTTCAAATGTTTTCAACTCCCTGCTTGAGATTGCAGACTCAGAAAATTTCATTAACCTGTTTCTGAGCATGAGAACGTTTGCTGATGCATGACCCAGCATGCTGTTTTATTTGTGCTGTTTAAAACTCACTGTACTTACCTCATGGACCTTTAACAATGTTTTCTTCAATTTTCATTTGAAAGATTCACACCCCAAATAATTACAAAACTTGACATTTTTGTTTAATTCTGAGTTTAAAAGCATGTGGGTAGAATTAGGGGGAAAAATCTGTTGAAGTCTATCAAAATGATTCTACTTTGCTTCTTAAACTTTTGCTGCTGTATTTATGTGAGCCTGGGGCCTAATAATAAATACTTTTCACTCTCAGATGAAAGTAGTACTTGTGGAACTTTTGCCAAAGGCAAAAAGCAGCAAAACAAATAAATAAAACAACTTCAGAACTTTTTTCCTATCTGCCTTACCCAAGTCAGTTCTATCAAAACACACTTTTTATATGTGAAATTTTAAGTGGGCAAATTGAATATAACTTGAGTAAAATTCTAACACAACAGTTCTCAACCATCTCCCTATCCCAAGTTAATGCTACCCAAGGTCAGGATCTGTCTACTCTGGGTGTCCCGTGATCCCACAGCTTTAACATGCAGCACTTGCATAAGGCATAGGTGCTGCTGCTTCCTTCCAAGCCAGAGGCTGCTTAGTTGTTCATGCAGACGTGGAGATCCTTGAACAGGGCCGAGTCTAGCTGTGTCACAGAAAAAGCTACAATTATGTTTTCTTTTTAATTGACAAAAAACTTGTACTTTACGACAAAAAGTCTCTATTTTTTTTTTTCAAGAAAAGTTAGCTGTTCTGGCAACATAATGTTGTTGCAAAACGAGATTATTCCAAGGCAAATTTAAGTAGAAATCTGTATTAGTTTCCTAAGGCTGATATAATAAATTACCACAATTTGTGGGTTTATTAAACAATAGAAATGTATTCTCTCACAGTTGTGGAGGGGAGGCCAGAACACTGAAATCAAGATGTTTCCAAGCTACGCCTGCTGTGAAGGACCCAGGGGAGAAAAACCTTGCATATTCCAGTTCCTGGTGGCTCCTGGCATCCTTGGTTTGTGGCAGCAAAATTCTAGTCTCTTCTTCTGGTCTTCCATGGGACTCTCTGTGTCCTCTTCTCTTCTTTTAAGGATCCCAGTCATTAGATTTAGGGCCCACCCTAACTCCATGATGATCTTATTGTGTGATCTGTATCTAATTGCATCTACAGAGCTCCTAATTCCTAATAAGGTCACATTCCGAGGTTCCAGAATGTGGAACCTCACATTAAGGAAATACTCACTATTCAACTGACAGTAGAATCACAAAATAAAAACTACAAGAATTTTCCAACAACCTATGTAAAGATGTAGAATACACTATTAGAGATTTTCAAATGTATCCACAAATTCTTTAATACTCTTCTATTCAAGAGATGGACTGTAATTTCCTTCCTCTTGTCTACAAGCTAGACTTAGTAGTGACTCAATTCCAACAAACAGAACTGTGACTATGCACAATTTTGTGATTGAACTAAAAAGCACTTCTTAATTAATACCCTCTCTCTCCCTTTCCCTCTCCCCCTCCCTGCTCATGCTGAGGGCATCAGTTTCTATGTCATGAGGATACAACATAAGTATAAGTATCCTATGAAGAGATCTTGGGACAAAAAACTGAGGTCTACTACCAACAATCAGAGCGAGACTACTGCCTCCTGCCCACAGCTATGTGATGAGCCAGCTTGGAAGTAGATCTTCCAATACTATCAAGCCTTCGGTTGACTGCTGCCTGTTTCCATTCTGACATCAACCACATAAGACAGCTAGAGCCAAAACCACTTAGGTAAATGGCTCCCAAATGTGTGACTCTCCCCACCCCGCCGAAACTCTGAGGTAACAAAAGTGTGTTGTTCCAATCTGCTAAATTATACAGTAATTTTTACATAGCAATGGAAAGCTAATATAATACGCAAAATATTTATCCAATATTTAAAACAATGCATATGGTTTCCTTATATTTGAAACTGCCTTACCCTATATATCCTTATTTTAAGATTAATTTTAAAATAATTTTATAAATACAATTGTTATAATAACAGAAAACAAACATAAAAGAAATAACATCATCTAGGATCTCATTTTTTTTAACATATTGTTTTTATTTCTCTACCTCCCTTTTAATCTTACTCAAGCTCACAGCTTTCTGAATTTATGGCTGACATTCCCTCAGTTTGTATTACACCACAAATATCTGTATCATGTTACTTTTGCAGTCCTCGTAATTACCAATTTTCAGTGAATATACCATAGATTACTTAATTATTTTACCCTTGCTGGATAATTGGGTTATTTCCAATATTTTAAAGAGTATATATTAGCATGAAAATCTTGGTGGTAAAGGTGTTTTTATTCTCATGGATAGATGTCCATAGACATTATTAGAGTCTCAAAGATTGTAAGTATTTGGGTATCTTGAAATATACTGCCATTCATCTTCCACAAGGGCTATAAATGGAAACCTCTCAGAGGTTTAACAGACTTGGGGTAAATAGAAGTATCCTAAGGTTATGAACCTGAGTTGCTAGATTCTTTAATTTTTGTAACTCTGACAAGTTTCAAGAAATTAAATTGCGGCCTGAAACTTGCTCCTCAACTGATGCGCTTTTCTTAGCCGTCACATGACTTAGCATCAATAGATTTAAGATGAGTCACCACAGATGTGCCTGCAGAGCTGTAAGTGATTTACCTGGATTCCCTTTAGAGATGAAGCACCCATATAAAGAAACACTCCATAGAGCACTGGCATGGGAATAAACTGTAAAAGAATAATTAAAGAAAAGGCATATGTTATTTTCAAACAGATTGTGGTTGTGCTATTTTGTACTTATAAAAAAGATAATAGAAAAAAAAGCATTTTTCTACTTTTTTTGTATTCTTTCTTAATAGAGGGTTAAGCTTATGATTATAAAATACACTGAAAGTATGTCATTGTAAAACTTGAAGAATAAGAAAGGAAGGAGGAGGGTGGGTGCAAGGGGGACAGGAGGGAGGGTAGGGTGGGAAATATCACTATGCTCCTAAATCTGTATATACGAAATACATGAAACTTTTTCACCTCAGACAAATAAAAATATTTTTAAAATGAATCACTTAAAAGATTAATTTTATTATTTTGAAGGCAGAGTTACAGAGTGAGAGTTGGGGGAGAGAGAGATACTCCTCTGCTGGTTCATTCCCCAAGAGACCAAAACAGCTGAGGCCTGTATTGGTCCAAGGACTTTGGCCATCTTCCGTTGCTTTCCCAGGTGCATTAGCAGGGAGCTGGATAGGAAGTGGAGCAGCAGGGACAGGAACCAGTGCCCATAAGGGTTGCTGGCATCACAGGTGGTGAGCTAAACCCCTGTGCCATAGTGCTGTCCCCCTCCCCCAAAAATGTATTTTAAAAGCAGTTTGGCCGGCGCCGTGGCTCACTAGGCTAATCCTCCACCTTGCGGCGCCGGCACACCGGGTTCTAGTCCCGGTCGGGGCGCCGGATTCTGTCCCGGTTGCCCCTCTTCCAGGCCAGCTCTCTGCTATGGCCAGGGAGTGCAGTGGAGGATGGCCCAGGTGCTTGGGCCCTGCACCCCATGGGAGACCAGGAAAAGCACCTGGCTCCTGGCTCCTGCCATCGGATCAGCACGGTGCGCCGGCTGCAGCGGCGGCCATTGGAGGGTGAACCAACGGCAAAGGAAGACCTTTCTCTCTCTGTCTCTCTCTCTCACTGTCCACTCTGCCTGTCAAAAAAAAAAAAAAAAAAAAAAAAAAAAAAAAAAAGCAGTTTAGTATAGAACCAGAAGACATGAGTTCAAAGTCTAGCTCTAGCACTTTTTAGCTCTAGCATCTTCAGTTGTTACTTAAGCTCCCTTAAGCTTGATGAAGCACCTTAGTTTTCCAATTTCTAAAATGAGATGATAATAAAATGGTTGTTATATTTTATAGGTCAAAATTTATTAAAACACCATGTGAATAATAGGGACCAGCACTGTGGCCTAGCTGGTAAAGCTGCCGCCTGTGGTGCTGGCATCCCATATGGGCACTGGTTTGAGTTCCAGCTGCTCCACTTCTCATCCAGCTCTCTGCTAAGACCTGGGAAATCAGTAGAAGATGACCCAAGTGCTTGGGCCCCTGCACCTGCATGGGAGACCTGGAAGAAGCTCCTGGCTCCTGGCTTCGGATTGGCTCAGCTCTAGGTGTTGCGGCCATTTGAGGAGTGAACCAGTAGATGGGAAATCTCTCTCTCTCTCTCTCTCTCTCTCTCTCTCTGCCTCTCCTTCTCTCTCTGTGTAACTCTTTCAAATAAATAATTTTTTTTTTTTAAAAAGTGAATAATAGGGGTGGGCATTGTGACACAGTGGGTAAAGCCACTGCCTGCAATGCCAGAAACCATACGGGTGCTGGTTGAGTCCTATCTGCTTCACTTTGATCCAGCTCCCTGCTGATGGCCTGGAAAGCCAACGGAAGATGGCCCAACTGTTTGGAATGCTGCCATCCTTGTGGGAGAGCCGGATGAAGATCCTGGCTCCTGGCTTCTGTGGCCATCTGCGGAATGAATCAATGGATGAAAGATCCCTTTCTCTCTCTCTGTATGTGTGTGTGTCTATCCCTCTCTCTCTTATCTCTGACTTTCAAAATAAATAATCTTTAAAAAGGATAGGTGAATAATAAAGCTAACATTTAGGTGTTGTTTTAACATCACAACAGGTATTTGTAAATATTCAATGATTTCAAATTTTCTCTTTTATTGGAATAGTTAACCATTATCCTATTAGACAATTACTTATATAACAGAAATTAATTCTTGCAAATATATAAATAATTAAATACTTGTATAAATAATTAAACACAAGTGAACTTGTGTAAAGTGCCAAACAGGTTACCTAGAGATTCCAAAACGTGGGCAAGTAGAGTGAATTATAACTTAAAACACAATTTACACAATTTAGAAATATTGGCCAAAATTACATAACAAAATAGTTATTCTCTACAAAATGGATTCAATTATTTGAAATGTGGAAAAAGTAACGATGTGCAGTGATGATGTCTATGCAGTAGTTTTATGGAATACCTAAAATACAAAACTGCATATGTGACCATGAGCATGACCATGCTTGTTTCTGTACTTCTATCACAGAGTAGGCAACATTAATTGCTCATACATCTTCCACTGACAAGAAAATGGAAAACTTTTATTTTGTATAGGCTTGTTGGGAATTCAGGTCACAAGTCAGTCAGAAATAATGAGTGACTTTTTTCCATAGCTTGATCATCATTTCAAAATCGTCATAACAATTTATATTCAAATTCTACTTAGCCAAATTAAATTTGTATGCATTTAAGAATTCTAAAATAAAGGACATAACTTTTCTCCCTTATGCTAGTAGGAAGTGTATAAACATGGCAAATAAATTAATCGTTTTCATCTTATACTACATAATATTTTCAGACCTATTGCTTGAATTCAAATGAAATTTTTAAACCATGATGCATTCTGCCTGCTCTCAAGTTCACAAAGGTAGACTTTATTACCTTCAGAATACTTGTCATAAAGACTGATGAACCCATAAGAATAAAAATCATAAGTCCAGTAACCCTTTGTTCCCGAATGCCGAGAAATTTGGGTTGTTCTCCTGGAGCAGAGCATTCTGATTCCAGTTTCAGGCTGTTGACATGAGTGATGGAGAGGACGGTGGCAGCCACAAACCATGGCAGACCCATGATGGAGCACACCCCAAGCATGATGGCCACCATCAACAGGTCCAGGTGGTACCCACAGCCTTTCTGTTACAAAAAGAAAGATTGAAAAGGAACAGTATCAACAACAAAGCTAAGGATGGCCTGGTTGTGAAGAGAAACCACTTCCTGACAATACCCAAGAAGTCCTTCATATCAGATCTTGTAGAGACAAAATCTACTTAAGCATTTAATCTCCAATTGTTCTCTTTTGCCTCATGGGTGGCTTTTATTTGGAATAATATCATAGCTCCTGAGATCCCTGATACATATCTTAATATGGTGCCATCTTTCTCTCATTTGTTTCCATTTCAGCTTCTCAATAAAATGATAGCTTTTGTATTCTTTTGTATACTCTGTAATTCTACTCCACTATCATTGATCTTTAGGTATTACAACTGTGAGTGTTTCCTAGAACGAGGCAGGAAACAGAAACTAGGAAAACAAGTGCAGTGGAGTGTGTGGAGACTTCACCCGTGGATTAGATAAAGGCTCCTTGGGGAGAGAAATTAAGGAGAGGTGAGAGAATCATTACCTTCCCCCTCCATTCTACATAAAAATTGAAAGTGTAAATTGCAGAGGTAGCAAAAAGCTTGGCCTATTTTACATTCAACTTGTAGTTTTAATTTTTAACAGCTACTTCATGACAGGCAGTATTATAAAGTGTTTAAAGATGATGGGTTCTGGAGACATCTCTGGGATCAAATGCTGGCTTGACCAATGACTTTGGGCAAATTGGTTAAGTTCTTGTGCCTCTTTTTCCCTGTACAGAAAATAATAATGAAGAGACTACAAGGCGCATTTTGGGATTGTTATGAGAGTTAAATAAGTTAACTTCATAAATCATTTAGAATAATATCTGTTTAGCAAGCACCCAGTAGATGCTAGGTATTATTACATTCTAGCAGCTGAACACATTTCTCTCTTGCACTCATTTTGTTTCGAGGCTCCTCAATAAAGATGTTTCTTCTAAAATTGTTATTTTTTTTTTGCATTATATTTGAAAGGTAGATAGATGGAGATAGACAGAGAGCTTTCCATCTGTTGTTCATTTCCCAAATGCCTGGAACAGCTAGGGACGGGCTAGGTTGAAGCCAGGAGTCCAGTCTGGGTCTCCAATGTCGGTGTCAGGGACTGAATTACTTGAGCCATCATCTGCTGCCTCCAAGGTGTGCATCATCAGGAAGATGGCATTGGAAGGAGCAGTGGGACTCAAACTCAGGCACTCTGATATGGGATGCAGGTGTCCCATGCTGTGTCTCATCTGTTGTGCCAAATGCCTACCCCAAACCATATGTTTCTCAAGGGTAGATAATTTATCATATAATTTCTCAGTATGTCTCATAGCTGTAAGCATAATCAATGGCATATAAGCAATCAATAAAAATCAAAGATTGATGGGGCCAGTGCTGGGGCGCAATGGATTAAAGCCCTGACCTACAGCGCCAGCATCCCATATTGGCACCCATCCTATATGGGCACCAGTTGCTTTACTTCCAATCCAGTTCCCTGCTAATGCACCTGGGAAAGAAGCAGAGGTTTGTTCAAGTCCTTGGGCCCCATACTCATGTGGGAGACCCGGAAGAAGTTCCTGGCTCCTGGCTTCAGATTGGCTCAGCTCCAGCTGTTGTGGCCATGTGGGGAGTGAACCAGTGGATGGAAGGCCTCTCTTTCCCTGTCTCTGTTTCTACCTCTCTGTAACTCTGACTTTCAAATATTTAAAACTTTTAAAATTAAAGATTGACTATTTGAAAAGAAAATAACTATTACTGAATTTCTTAGAATTAAAGAAACATGATTTTACAAGAAATATAGCATTTCCATTTGTTACTATGATCGTGACAGAACTGGCTGATTATTCTAGAAGAATAGTTTTATATTGTAAGGAAATTTTATCAAACTGCAAGCATTTTGTTGTATAAGTAAGCTTATATATCCTGGGGTATGAAATATATTGAGTATTTGTTGCATATTTGTTATGGTAATGCTTCCTTCCTGTTATTTTGCTTTGTTAATTGGTTAAGAAAAGGATAAAGAAAAAATTCTTAATATCAGGTATTCTTCCTTTCCTTTCTACTCTTTCCTACCAAATTATAAAAGTGCAAGAGACAATAGGAGCATATGGGTGATACTCAACTAAAGATCTTCCCTCCTGTGGTTGTCATCAACCCAGTGGACTACTTACTTGGGTCAGCTCGATTGGAGTTATGCTACCAGAATGTCTCAACCCAATTTTCCTGATGAATGTAACTCTGGAGTAACTCTGCAAGCCACTAAGGAACAATTTTCACTCACAAGGGCAGCAGTGTGTGAACAGAAACACCCTGGAGATGGGACAATCCAAAAGGCCTAGGAATAGGCCTTACCAGAACCCTAGCCCTTTCTGGGAGACATTTTGGAAGATACTGCTCTGCACAAACAGAACCCAAACTTTGGTCTCTTTAAAGTCAGCCTTGTAAACAAGAGGAGTGTCAGTCTTAAGGGCTCTGGACTAATAAGGATATAGAACATGAAGGGCTTCATTTCTCAAGCCTCTGCTTCTGAGGTATATAATAGGGAGATGGTGTTTCTTGCAGCTGTTTTGCAAAGTTGTGGTGTTTCTAAGCTGATAGAAGATATAGGAGGTGCCACAGGGGCCAGCGCTGTGATATAGCTGGTAAAGCCGCTGCTTGCAGTGCCAGCATCCCATATGGGCGCTGGTTTGAGTTCTGGCTGCTCCACTTCTGATCCAGCTCTCTGCTGTGGCCTGGGAAAACAGTGGAGAATGGCCCAAGTCCTTGGGCCCCTGCACCCGCATGGGAGACCTGGAATAAGCTTCTGGCTCTTGGCTTCCAATTGGTGCAGCTCCAGCCGTTGTGGCCATCAGAGGGGTGAACCAGTGGATGGAAGATCTCTCTCTTTCTCTCTCCTTTTTTTTCTCTCTCTCTCTCTCTGTAACTCTGACTTTCAAATAAATGAATGAATAAATCTTTTTTTTTTTTTTAAAAAAAAGAGGTGCCATAGGCTACAACATGAACATTGGAGGAGGACAGAATACAGCTTACAGCAGAACCAGGACTTTCTAGGGTCCATGTTCTCTACAGCTTGGTAGTATGAGCAAGGTCATTGTCATGATGCTGCTTTTCTATTACTTTTAGTGAGTGTTTTTGAAGTATCATACAAATGTAAACAGTGATATTCTGAATTGCAAGAAGTGGATAAAAATTTTTTGGAGGAAATGATTTTAAATTTAGAAATCTGGCTTAGTAATATACAGGTATACAATAAAAACAAAAATATGATTTTCCTCTGGTTATGTTATAAAACAATGGGAGAATCTTGATTTATATAAACCAAAGGATAACAGCAATTCTGTCATATCCTCTAATTAATCAGCATCCTTTTCTTTGCTCTTCATTTAAAATGTCTTTTAAAACTTGGTCTTTGTAACGAAATTATTAGCTGATAGGCATGCAAGCCAAAGGGAAGTATCCCTTTGTCAGAGAGAGAACTCTGTACCTTCTAACATATTTCTGTACATTTTTTCTCAAGTAAAGACAGAACTAGAGCTTTTATTCTCACATTCATCCATGAATCACGGAAAATGGACATATGGAAGGAAAAGGGAGCATAGCAACAGGTGATGCTACACCAGACCCCACTAAAACCAACATGCAGCAAGACAAGAGGCCAGCCAAGAGGACCATCTGATACCCAGATGCCACTGCTGAAAAAATTCATTTCAAAGCTTGGCAGCAATTTCCTGCATCTGTCAAGTTAACCACATAAAAGACTATAGATTGACATGAAGAACCAGGCTGACAAAGAGGGCAAAAAAGAACATATCAAATGCCATAACCATCGAGAGGATGTGGTGCCAAATGAATGTCGCAAACGCATTCATTTACTCAAGTGATCCCGGATTGTATTGCTGTTTATTAAAAATGATGTCAAAAGAAGCCTGAACTGTCTACAGAAACATGTAGAGAAGCCCATGGTTGTATCTTACAGAAACTTTCTTTTTCTGTAAAATAATATCTTTCTTTTCTTTTCACTCTGAGAGAGTGTACTCATAAAAAAAAAAAAAAACAGGCAGAGATTTTTAATGCTTTTCAAAGAGATTCAGCTCATCTATGCCCATTCTACTGCTTTAGGAAGAAACAAATAAATGCTGAAGAGTATGAATTTACATGTATATCTACATTTAATAGACAACAATACTTTGCATTCTTAGATTTTACATTTGCAGCTTCTTTCCCTCCTGAATGACCAAAAGAATCATGGAGTTCAGTAAGCTGGAATTTTGCTAATTTTGAGTCCCCTCATTTGGATAGAGTAGTAAGTTGCTCAGCCAGTGGGCTGTGCCTAGACAGCTTTAATGTGTACATAGTAACACTCATAAAATGATAAAAATCATCTTAATTGGCAGGAGAATTGTCATCTAAAAGAAAATCAACTACTAGATCTGGACTTGGAAGTGAAAAAAACACAAAAATACCTAAATTGCTGAGTTTGTAGACAGAAAGAATCAGAGGAGTTCTGAGAGTCCTTGGATATATGGTGGAGACCTAGATACATGATGTGGGGTCTAAGGGACTTGAGACACAAACTAGAAAATATGATTCATTAGCTGATTTCACGTAATATGCTGACCATGGAAAAAAATGAGTTTTTAAGTGAGAAAAGAAACTTAGTAAAAGCTGAAAATGTGGTTAACTTGTGGTCTGGGGATATATTAAAGAAACACATCATTTCGTGAAAATGTAATTCAAATCAAAGCCAGGAGACTTTGCAAATATTTCAGTGAAGCAACAGCCAGGGAGGACAGCTATGGAACAAACCATTATTCTGAGTAAACAATGTTCTGAGAAGGTGACCTTTTTTTTTTGTTCTTGTGGTTAACAGGAAAATCAGTAGCAGCAGACCACACTATAGTAAAGCTTTATAGAAGACAAGGCTATAGGCCAAAAATAAGTGTTTGGTGTAGAAAAATTATGTCTTCAACAAAAAGAACTGGCATTCAAAATATTCACATCCAAGGAGGAGGTTGGAGTGTTCAGATTCGTATTGCCAAGAGCAGACTGGTTCTTCTGCTTGTGGTAGTCGCAGTAGAGAATATGATTAAGCCAGATTTGTTCCACTGTTTATGAAATCCAGAGTGTTAAGGGCACAAATATGATCCCTTGACTACTTAATCATCTATTTGTATAATAACAAAGGTCTACTAATACAGCTTCAGATGTATTTTGGTGACAAAACATTAAATGCTTTAGTTCTGCCTTTAATTCTATAAATACAAGTACTTGAAAAGACCACTTAAAATGTTTTTACTGCATTTTAGTTATATATAAAGCAAGAAATTAGCATATTTGTTGATTTGGAGTTTTAGAAAGACTGTAAAGTCCAAGATGTAATATAGGCTCAAGAAGACTAAGGAGTAACAAGACTGTGTGATTTATAAGGTTGAGGGACTTCTAAAGATCAACTTTACAGAATGTCCATAAAGGTAAGATTTCTGCCAGCAAATCTTCATTTACCACCACATTTTGCTTTAATATGATTCCATTAGTATTTAGAAAAAATACTACATCAGTTCTGATGGGCTTTACACAGGTCAATTTTTTTGTAAAATTAGTGGGATTTCTGCTGAATTATAAAGGGTAGGATGTCTTCCATTGAAGGGTGATAATGATTACATGGATTCCTAAAACAAAAGCCTCTTAGTTCATTTTTAAAGTACATGTCATACAATGAAATACATACAGCCATTAAAAATGATAGTTCAGGTTTCTCTTGTTGATATTATATGATTATCACAATAATTTTCTTTCATGAGAAAGAAACAACATATGTAGTATGAAATTCTATGCCTGGGTATATATCAAAATGTAACCTGTTATCCCTAGGTAATGAAAATTGTAGTATTTTTCACTTTTGTCATTTAACTTTTTACTTGATTTTTAAACCAAAATTATACATTACTTTAAAATCAGAAAAATAGAAATGCCTTCAGTCTTAAAAAATAGACTAGCATGTAGGAAAAGAGCAACAGAATAACACAATATTAACAAACTATTTACACTTGTTTTACAGATCTATTTAATTAACTATGCAAGTTTAATAATAAGATTGTGGTGATATTTACTTTGGCAGAAGCTTGATGTTTGAAAAGCAAATATTTTTAAACTATCAATGGTAAATAACCAGGCTATCAAACTTGGAAATCTAAATGCCTTATTTTGAGAAATAATTTTTAAATAATTAAAATTTCCAATATTAAAATGCTTAGTTAAGTAGGGGATATTGTAGCCAAGTCATAAACATATGAGAGTAAATTATTCAGTTTTCAAAAAGTTTTCCTGCCCATTGATATTGTGTTGGCAGCTTAAAATCAGCCATAGTGGGAACAGCCATCCCATGGAATTCAGCAAACATTATAAATCAGTTTCTCCTCTTTCTATCCACAGAGAGAACTAGTTGTTAAACATATAACAACATGTACATGGAATGCAATATCATATAGTCCTTAATAAGTATGTATAACTTTATATGTCTGTTTATTGTTTTAATGTAAATAAATAAATAGAATGTAAATCCCTTCCCCTCCAGAACATGTACCAGTCACTACTGGAATAGTTCCTAATACTTTATGAGATATTTTTGTAAAATATATCTTTAAGATTTAAACATTTTGTTCGACACAGAACACTAGTGAATTGAGAAATCCTTTTCAAAAAGATTTAAAACATTCTTAAGAAACATTCTACAAAGAGAATGAAGAACACTCTTTGTTTAAGGGTAGACACATTTTCTCCAATAAAAACACAAAATTCCTTCTTAGTAGGAAAATTGCAAACACATTGCTCTCTGAGATTTATATCATTATTGTATTCCATCAATATTGAACACACTGCAACCACCATGATAGCTATTCCATGAATCCTCATTCTAGAAAGGTTGAGTGTGTATCCATCATAATGACAGTGACATAAAGGTTTTTAAATCTTTCTCACATACTTATAAAAGCCTATAACTATTTTTTCTTGTACTCTGGTAATGATTTTTCCTCTAGAGTTTAAAAATATGTGAAGATAGGTGGCAAGCCCCCTATAATATGAGTTTGATTCAGATTATTTTTAACCATTCCATGGTTTCACTGATTTTATTTAACATATTTCTGTAAGTGATAGTGGTCACATTACATATCTCAGACAAACTGCACACCAGTGAACAACTTTGATTTCTCACAGTTGCAAAAATGGCATTATCAGAATACAATAAGACATTTACATACTTATTCTTTTTGTAAAAACAAATTTATCAAAATTTGAAGTAAAACTCAAAGATGTCACTTACAAACTATAAGGTGTTGTAATAGTCCTTAGAGGTAAAATAATAATTAAAGAAAAAGAGAATATCTGAAAGTGTAATTTGTCCCAGTATGGATGCAACATAATAGTTATACTTGGGGTCAACTAGAAGAATCCTAGGTAAGGCAAGTTGGTAAAGCTGGATTCCACCAGAATAGATTGTCATTTTATTGGAAAATGATAAGCATGGTAAACTGAGAACTTTAACAGTATTTTGTTGTTTATTTGTTTGTTTGTTTGTTTTAAGCCCTGAAAGGAAGGTCTGAGACTTTACAGCTCAGCCAAGTGCTACAATCAAGTTTTCATCTCATCATCAAGACAAAGTATCCTGTAAAACAACAAAAATCATGAATCTCAGATGTTATTTTAACATTTCTTTGTACAAATGAAGACAGAATATAGGCAAAGTCTAAAGAACATCACTTGCTATCTGTTAAATCAAAATTATTTACATTAAATTGGATATTAAAACATACCTTTAGCTTATGCTCTTTTCTGTTGATGATGACAGCTGTGATCTGTTGGTCCATAAAAATTAGAATAGTACACAACAACGCAGGAATAATAGCAGCTACTACTGTCCACCATGGATTGGGACCTAATGGTGTAACAAACCAGCCACGGTCATCTCTGGTAGGCTGTGAAAAACAAAAAAATGCACACAGTTATTAGAAGGATTAATGAACATCTCATCAAATTAAGTCTTACAGATGTTTCCAGAAAAGCCCTAATTATAAACCAACAAGCTCAGTGGGGTATAATATGATAATGGTAATGATATTCAGAAAGCACTTGTAAGGCAGCAGGCACCATCCTAAGTGCCTTAACTACTTTAACTCATTTTTTTCTTCACAACAGCCTAAAGAAAATGACACAGATGAGGAAACTAAAGCACAGAGAATTCCAACAAATTGTCCTATGTTCCAAATTTAGTTAGAGTTAAAGAAGGAATTGGAACTCTGCTAGACTGGCTCAAAAGTCTATATCTCAATCAATATCTATATTAAATAAAACAATATTCATCTTTACTGTTACTAGTGGAAATTTTATTTATATTTACAAATAGTATGTTAGGCCGGTGCTGTGGCTCACTTGGCTAATCCTAACTGCGGCGCCAGTACCCTGGGTTCTAGTCCCAGTTGGGGTGCCGGGTACTAGTCCTGGTTGCTCCTCTTCCAGTACAGCTCTCTGCTGTGGTCTGGGAGGGCAGCAGAGAATGGCCCAAGTGCTTGGGTCCCTGCACCTGCATGGGAGATCAGGAGGAAGCACCCGGCTCCTGGCTTCAGATCAGCACAGAGCTGGCCATAGCAGCCATTAGGGGAGTGGAACAATGGAAGGAAGACCTTTCTCTCTGTCTCTCTCTCACTGTCTATAACTCTCTCTGTCTCTATCTCTCACTAACTCTGCCTGTCAAACAAACAAACAAACAAAATAAATAGTATGTTGACCACTGTCCTAGAACCAAGCTACAAAGATAAAATATCAGAACCTTCTTTCGAGTTAGAATCTGACAGACACATCAACTATTTCAATATAATGTGGTAGCTGCTATTTTAAATGTGTACACAGGTTATTGTGTAGAGAAAAAAATCATGGCCACATCAGAGGTTCAGGGGAGGGTTTTAATTATGGCTGATGACTAAGATGAGTCTCAAAGGAATTAATTCTAATCACACAGGATGTCCAAGCCCTGTTTGACAGTTGAGAAAACTGAGACTTGGAGAGGACAACTAGCCCAAATTCACATAAGAACATGGTCAGAGTTCTATTACAAATGTATGTCTACCTTTTTTCCAGGTCCTATCCACTGTGTGATGCTGCATCAAGATATTACATTTCTCTTAGTTTTAAAATGCTTCCTCATCTTTTAGGAGTATAGTACACAGATAGCCCAACTGGGGGATGGACAGAGAATTTTTCCAAGTAATCTTTAGTCTTCTATTTCTATAATTCTCATAATCTTTAACTACTAGACAAACATTTTAGTCATACTATTCACATTTTATTTACTGAACAATTAATCTATATTCTTTATGTTTCCATGAAAATCCCAAGAACGAAGGTTAAAGACATCAACTAAAAAACATTACAGCTGGAGAGATTAATAGATAGTGATCATGATGATAAATTCACCTTGAAAACACTTGGTACTTGCAGTTTTGGAGATGGGATTCCAATAGCATAGTCAATTAAAACCATACACAGAATTGTGAGAAAAACAGCAAAGTCACTCACTATGGATCGAACCTAAAAGTAATGAAAACACTTGTTACTTGAGTTATAAAATCAAGAAATATCCAGGAACAAAATCTAGAGTAACACTTTATAAACAATTTATGACATAATATCATAATATTACGTTATACATATTATAATATTACCATTAGCTCTGCCTTGCCTGAATATATATTCATGTATCTCTGTCACTGAAATAGATAAATGCTCAGTTTTTCTAGAATGAGGTTTTTTGGAAGAGTATCATGGTGGTTGATTTTGTTTCAATACTTATTTAAAATCTAAATTAATTATGAATCCATGTTATTTGACTATTTATAAGACTAAGTACATTTGGATGGCCAGAATTTGGCTGAATTAATCAATAATATTTTAACATGATGAACATGAAGCAACATAAAGTAGAACTATTCTTACTGAAGAAGCATGATGGTAGCTGACCTAGGATATGACCATAGCCATTGGATATATGCACAACAAAGCACAAAAATTTTAAATGTATTCTATATTAGCCACTTTTTATAGCCATTTGTCACTTATGCCATTGCTTGAGTAAATATCCTTATATAATTATCAATAAGATATGGTTCTATTGGTATGTCATTGTGACATAGATGCACAAAATGAGATTATTCTAATTACAAAAAATAATATTGTATTAATCTTTAATTAATTAATTAAATGTATTTTCATCTTAGTGAAGGAGGAGGTAACAACAACAACAATCCAGCTCCTTGTAGAAGAAGCAGTTGTTGAAGCATTTTCCCAGAGAGGAATTTCTTTTTTTTTTTTTTTTTTTTTTTTTTGACAGGCAGAGTAGACAGTGAGAAAGAGAGACAGAGAGAAAGGTCTTCCTTTGCCGTTGGTTCACCCTCCAATGGCCGCCGCGGCCAGCGCACCTCACTGATCCGATGGCAGGAGCCAGGTACTTCTCCTGGTCTCCCATGGGGTGCAGGGCCCAAGGACTTGGGCCATCCTCCACTGCACTCCCTGGCCACAGCAGAGAGCTGGCCTGGAAGAGGGGCAACCGGGACAGAATCCGGTGCCCTGACCAGAACTAGAACCCGGTGTACTGGCGCTGCAAAGCGGAGGATTAGCCTAGTGAGCTGCGGCGCCGGCTCCAGAGTGGAATTTTGATCACATAACCTCACTAAAAGGCTTGCTTCCTTTCTTTGATTTCATTTATTTATTTATTTATTTATTTATTTATTTATTTTTGTGGAATCAAACATTATAGGTGTTACTTTGCAGTGTTAAATATTGAACTAAGCTGTTTCTCTGTTTACTTTCCTTTCCAAATATGCAGATGCAAACATGGTAGGTTGGGAGAGGGACTGACATCTTAAAAATGAAAAGGAGAATAGTATTCCAAGGAGTCTTTCAGGGGCTTTCCCAATTAAAGAACACAACAGTGGTTCCTCCAAGGTATCTGTTAGGCTGGAATAGTTCCCACTGTTCATTGGGCAATAAAGTGCCAATCAGTAATGCAGTATGTTCTTGGAATCTCCAAAAACCCAAATGAGAAATGTGGTAGATGATCTTTGGGGATTGCAGTTCAGAGAAAATCCTTCAGGGACTGTACATTCCCAGCACTTGTATCACAAAATGCTTTTCCCAAACCCCCACAAATTGGCAGCTCCCTCACACAAAAGCCTTTTTGTAGCTTCAGTTATTTCATCAATTGCTCTTTCTTTTCCCATGAAACACATAGAATTTCATAATCTACTATATGTTGGCTTACATTTCCATCAGGAGAGCAATACTCTAAGTACCTTGGTTGGAAAATACCGGCTAGTCTTGAACTGCTTCAGGGTTGCTGAGAGGGTAACCGTGGAAAAGAACAAGATCACCGACCAGAACAGGACGTCTGGGACGTAGGGGTGGTCATGGCCGCAGGCTCGGCCGACGTACTCCCCGTGCAGTGATTTGCACTCCTGCCGGAGGAAGTAAAGAAGACAGAGCTGTTAGGAAAAAAACTGGGTGCATTTCTTTCTGACATTTTCTTATCAACTGCAGTTGAAATGCTAAAGGTTTTCATTTTCGGTTCTTGTAAAGATTTAAAAATGTCATTATAATTTCTGAATTCTATTTACTTAGGTAGTGAGCAACATCAAAAATTCATATTGTGTACAGTTCTACCATGAAGCACTTTTTAAATTTTACTTTCACAAATAAAACTAAACCCTTAAAATTAATTGATTTTTTAATTAGGGACTACTGTACATAAGTTCTTAACATTAGATTTATTGGAAACAAGATATATTTTCCAGTAAGTGGTTCCTAACATCTAACACTATGCCAAGTAATTTAAATGCACCATTTGATTGAATTTTTATACCAAGCCTGTGAAATAGGTAGAAGTCATTATTTATATTAAATTTTTGAGAAAACTGAGGCAAAAAGAGGTTAAATTTGTTGTGGCCTCACTACTGCTGGATGGTAGCAGAACTGTGATTCAAACACAATTCCTGTGATTGCAAATATTATCGCATATGAAAGAAGAACAATTATTTCATAGAATCACCAACTAAAAACACCAAGAAAGCAAGATAGAAAGGCAGTAAGAAAACCATAAAATACAATTGCTGAAATGAAATTATAAATCAAAGATGAGGCTCTTGAACTTAAAGAGCAAATGATGGAAAAAATAACTATACAAACAAGGTAAAACTCATCTTTACCTCAACTTGTTCACAACCTTTTTTCCCCCTCTGGTACTTCATTTCCATAAGCCCTTGAAGAATTCTTTTTAATCACTGCCTTAGCCATGAGGTGGCAGCAAAGTCAAAGCATTTTCTAAAGAAAAACTAAATATTTTAAACTGGCCCTGAACAGAAACTGAATTGTGCTGTGGTTCAGAGAGACCTTAGAGAAATATAGAGACTGACAGATTGATCACCAACAGAAAGTCCGTCCAAATGAATCAAACTTCAGGCCCTGGAATCCTTGTATAGCAGAAAACAAACGCCTTCCAAAATTTCTAGAATAAATGACAAATAACTACATATCATTCAAAAAGAAGCAAACTAGTAAAATCTATGTGGAACAGCTGCCTTGAGCCTAAGATTCTTAAGAAACATTGTTAGAACACCTTATAATTTTCTAAAAGAATCTGTCCCCTTTTCCTAATGTAACTGCAAATACTTTCCTTGCTAGCTAAAGTTGAATCCCAGTTATCCATGTTATGTTAATACAGAGCACAGTAACCTGACTAATTGAAAAAAAAAAAAAAAGTGCTGAAAAATCCCCCAGGCCTTAATTATAGCTTTAATTTTCCTATTCTAAAAATTTTATAAAAATAGATAAAGTAGAAAAAAAATTAGTCCTTGTGATTTTCAATCTTTTCTCCTGATCTGGCCAGTATTCACTAAGCAAAGGGTTAGTAGAATGACTAAAAACAAAACAAGCTACAAGTTCAGTAATAAACATAGTATCTGCAGATTTGTGAACACCATTGGTGTTTTCTGCAGTTATAAAAAACTTCACCCTTGGATATTGTTGGGTCTAGTTTTCAATTCTTAAGAACACAGGTGTTGGGGCCGACGCAGTAGCTCACTTAATCCTCCGCCTGTGGCACTGGCAGCCCACATGGGCGCCGGGTTCTAGTCCCGGTTGCTCCTCTTCCAGTCCAGCTCTCTGCTGTGGCCCGGGAAGGCAGTGGAGGATGGCCCAAGTGCTTGGGCCCCTGCACCCACATGGGAGACCAGGAGGAAGCATCTGGCTCCTGGCTTCAGATCGGCGCAGCACCGGCCGTAGCGGCCATTTGGGGGGTGAACCAACAGAAGGAAGACCTTTCTCTGTCTCTCTCTTTCACTGTCTATAACTCTACCTGTCAAATAAATTTTTAAAAAATTAAAAAAATTAAGAAAAAAGAACATAGGTGCCATTAAAGACTCCTAGCGGGGCAGTGTTGTGGTGCTGTGGGTAAAGACTTCTGTAAGTGTCCTATTATCTATAGTAAATTGCCAGTGGCCCACCTAGTTATTTTAATTGGAAGCCAATTTGAAAGTGTCATTTGTTTTTTCTTCATTTTGAGAGGACAAGATATTAATTTAAAAAGGAAATGTGTGACCTACTAAGTCTCATATTTATTGTCAAGTTTATATTGTTATTCCCAACACACACACACACACACACACACACACAGAGAGAGAGAGAGAGAGAGAGAGAGAAGTCCTAAAATGTAGAAGTGAATACAAATCCAAACTCTACTCTTTTCCTTTGAGTCTACCATATGGTTTGACTAACAATGGATACTAAAAAATGCTTGTTGACAAACTGATTTCTACTAATTACTCTTCAAACACATTCTAAGCTTAAATAATTCTATAAGTTGGCAAAAATTATGTTCAATAAAATAAGAAATTAAAGTTGCAATTAACATCCTGCCCCTTATGTACATACAAGCTAAATATGTAATCTAGTCACTGAAACATTTTTTAACCAATTGCTAGTTAATTGCTTGCGGATATTTTAAATGCTTTCTACGGATTCCTTAAAATGGCTGGTTTTGAATTATAAAAAT
This sequence comes from Oryctolagus cuniculus, assembly GCF_964237555.1. Lineage (NCBI taxonomy): Eukaryota > Metazoa > Chordata > Mammalia > Lagomorpha > Leporidae > Oryctolagus > Oryctolagus cuniculus. The sequence continues at coordinate 79,772,011 of NC_091434.1, forward strand.
ATATATATTGAGAATCTAAAAATCTAGCTTGCCATGAAATAATTGAATTAAGCAGAAAATATGTGAGATAGAACTATTTTCAAATAAGCATTAAGTATTTATCAAATATTTAACACTAACCATGTACAGCAATTTGGAAGAATCAAAGAAAAATAATTTTTTTGCCCTTGCTGAGTTGGCATGCTATAAAAATTATAATTCTTAAAAATGCAAGAATTCAAGAAAACAATTCAGGATCTTCCAAATGAATATTATATCATATCACTATATTTATAATATGGTAATAATAGCCATTATCACAATATTGCATTAATAAAACTCTTTTGAAGACAGTGATGATCATATTGAGAAAAAAAAACAGTGTAACAATTAAGACAAGTATTTTAATGGTCTTCATTGATTTAAAATTATCACAAGATTTTTTTTTTATTACAAAGCATTCCCTTTGGTGATACAAGATATTTCTGGTAAAAAAAATAGCAATTTCTATTGCAAAAACTGCTTTTAACTAATAAAAGATTTCTACCAAGTGTTAACACCTAGTCTAAGAACTTTTAAAATTAAGGAAGAAATCCTACAATTTTATATTTGCTTTGATTGCAAAAATTATTCATTGCATTATGCAATACCCTAAGAGTTCTAATATATAAAATGTACTCATAACTACTCCAATCATGCTGTAGGTCTTTCAGAAGGTTGCTATTCGGGATTTTCTAATAAATACTATTAACATTATTATTTAGCATTGAATTATTCAGAGAATACAAACACTGAGTAAATTACTATGCCAAATAATTTAGAGACAGGATTTTTTGGGTTTTCCTATTGAAGGGGACTTGAAGATAAGGGAAATAAGCCAGGGACTCTTTATATACAGTTTACAAGGGTGAGAAACAGAAGACCCACTACTGAATGAATCCATCATAATCATAATCCATGTTTGTTATTTATTTGTGTATGTTTGTATGTATTTATGAGGCAGAATGAGAGAGAGAGAGAGAGAGAGAGAGAGTGCAAGAGCGAGCATACTCCCATCAACTTGTTCACTTCCCAAATGCTCCCAACTGCTAGGGTTATGACCAGCTGAACCAGGATCAAAACCAGGAACCAGGAGTATATTCCAGGTGCCCACATGAGATGGCAGGGATCCAATTACTTGAGCCCTCACCGTTGCTTTGCCGAGTCTACATTAGCAGGAAGCTGGAGTCAGGATCTGCAGCAGAGAATTAAAACCAGGTACTCTGAGTCGGGATGTGGGTGACTGAACCACTAGGCTAAATGCCTGCTTCTCCATGTCTAAAATTCTGACTAACTGTAGCATTCTTTCTTATTAAGCTCAGTAATTCTTATTTTGTTGTTTTGGTTTTTAAAAATTCTATTTAAGTTATAGAAGTTTCACGTATTTCATATATGTAGATTTAGGAACACAGTGATACTTCCCTTCCTCCCTTCCCTCCCGCCCATGCTCTAAACCTTTCTCTTCCTTCCGTTTCCATTCCCACTTTTTTTTTTTTTTTTTTTTTTTTGACAGGCAGAGTTAGACAGTGAGAGAGAGAGAGACAGAGAGAAAGGTCTTCCTTCCGTTGGTTCACCCCCCAAATGGCTGCTATGGCCGGCGCCAATCCGAAGCCAGGAGCAGGTGCTTCCTCCTGGTCTCCCATGTGGGTGCAGGGCCCAAGCACTTGAGCCATCCTCCACTGCCTTCCTGGGCCATGGCAGAGAGCTGGACTGGAAGAGGAGCAACCAGGACAGAACCGGCACCCCAACCGGGACTAGAACCCAGGGTACCGGCGCCACAGGCGGAGGATTAGCCTAGTGAGCTGCGGCGCCAGCCTCCATTCCCACTCTTAATTTTTACAGAGATTTACTTTCACTTTACTTAATGATCAGGAGGGTAACCCTACACTAAGCAAAAGAGTTCCACAAATAGTATGAAGAAACAAACAAATAAAAACAAAAACAAAAACAACACTCTTCCTCAACAGAAGAGACAAGGGCTATAAACAGTCATCAAATCTCAAAATGTCCATTTCATTCCAATACATTACACTTTATTATTATTAATTACCCCTGATCTGGGAAAACATAGGATATCTGTCTTTTTTGGACTGGCTTGTTAATTATTTTAGTCATCATTTTAAATGGCTCTCTGACTGGATGCAGGCTGGCTAGGCTACTTTTCTAAGGAAAAATTAATGGAATAAAATAAACATTAATAATAACAGAAGCAAACAAGAGTAAGTGAGTCTTAACTGTAATTAAAATGACTAGGATTAGAATAAAGGCAATAAAGGTCAAGAAAGAATTTTAAATAGCAAGTAAGTAATTCAATTTCAACTCTGAAAGAATACATTTAATAAGGAATATTGAGAAAACAGTGAAAAGATTATTTGGTCCTACAAAAATCATGTTTAGAGTTTAATAATATCTTTAAAACAAAAAAGATTTCTATGCTCACTTACTAGCCCACTTACTAAAATACTGTATGTTTGATCAAATGAATTCATATAGTTTTGTGTTGATGTTTACATTGGAGGTTGAATTTACAAAGGTAGAGAAGGTGGCAGAAGCTTAGGATTGTAATGTTTGTTAACTGAGAAGACTAGAAAGAAACAAGTGCCACTTAGATTTTAATATTTATTTAAGGCAGAAAATGTTCAGTTTTTCAGATTGTAAGATTTCATTTAACAGAAGTAAAGGATGCAACTGTAGCTGGGGAAAGAAAGTGTGCAAATACTATAATATATTAAGAAGAATTGAAGAAAGCAGCTATGAGAAAAAAAAGTTACAAAGTGGAGAAAAGCCAGAGCAAATAAAACAAAAGGTACAGGATTTAACTGTTAAGGTTAAAAATATGTTTCTATTCCCTTTCTTGAGTGGCAGCTAAGAACAAAATAGAAGCAAAGAAACTCTTATTGAAGGAGATGCCAGAATTTTGTTATGAAAAACTACTTTTGTTTTTCCCAAAGACTTCAGTATTTATACTAAAACACCTTAAAATATCCCCTCCCCCTCAGTATACTCTGAACAGCTGGAACAGTATTACAGTGTACAGTGAAAGTGCTCCAGGTTTTTTACACAGAAGGCAGACTTACTTCTGCCATATGGTTTCATTTAGGTCAACACCACTCATACTAAATGGGCTTTCAGTTCATCTCAGTCATACTCTGCATATGTGTGCTTTTAGACCAATTCACGCTTACTATCAGAAAAACCTTAATAATAAAAGAAACCCTTAGGTTACTGATGAATATCTGATATGGAAACCAAACAATCCCTTTTTAATTACTATACATTAAAAAAGTTTACCCTAGTAGCAATAAATAGCTTCAAAATGTCAATAAAAGCCCCTATAAGTAATAAGACTCAGTATGTCAAGATATAATTTGTGACTTAAGATGTCAAGATGTGACTTACTTTTCAATATTTTACTTACTGACACAGTTAGGTTCTCCCAAATAATGTCAGAGGCTGAAATATTGGACTCCCTCCATTCTTTCAAAGTGTCGTTGCTGGGATTATGTGGTTCCACACAGTTACATCTGAAAAGGCAAAGTATTGTCTTTTATGAATTAAGTAGTTTTATGTCACTACACCCAAATGATATGTGAAACATGTCCCTCCTCCCCAGTCACAGCATTCCTCCATCTGACAGGCAAGTAGTTAGGTCATCCTAAATGACTCTTGAACAAACTACTTAAAAATCAAAATTAATATACTGCTGGGATATTAGGCCATTCTAGAGTGTTTCCTAGAATTAGAGTTCTAAAGACAACAATGTGCCCCTAAATTATAAGTCAAAGTGAAAAATGATAAGCATCTAAATCTATTTTTATAAAATAAACCCATTTTATCTAATATTGTATAATCACATCAATTAAAATTAATGGAGATATTTAATATTCCAAAGATATTTATAACATTATAATTCACAGTTAAAGATACATTGAAGTGAGAATTCTAGGTGTCTCAGGATAAACCATTTTTTGCAGTGAATGATATCTTTTTCAAAATTAAGCAATTAATCCACAAATTTTTTTGATACTATGAAGAATGCTTGCTTGGTGTAGGCATAGCTTGAAGAAGAAAGATTTGGAAATAAGGTGATTGTTATGTAATATAAAAGATAATTTCTGACCTCATGTTACTTATAAATTTATTAATCAGTGAGAAGAGGATACAAGCAAAAATAACTGACAAATTAATGGTCTTAGAAGTTAACCTCAATTTGTGAATAGTTGCTTTCTGAAAATTCATTCATAAACCTGAAGAAAACTTTTGCCCTTCCAAAGCATTTTCTTATGGAAAATCACATCTACTACATAATTTGAAAGTTCATTGAATATTGTTTCAGTGTATTAATAGAAATGTAAGATCTAACTGCCATTTCTAAAATTATTTCTACAGAAAAATCTCTTACAGTTTTTACTTGGTAAACCTCTCTGCCTGAGCAACAGTGTCTTATTTCTACATCTGGAACTTAACCTGTTTTATTTCACCACCAAACATTCATTCTTTTTTTCTTTTTTCTTTTTTTTAACAGGCAGAGTTAGAAAGTGAGAGAGAGAGAGAGAGAGAGAGAGAGAGAGAGAGGTCTTCCTTTTCCGTTGGTTCATCCCCCTCAATGGCCACTATGGCCGGCACACTGCACTGATCTGAAGCCAGGAGCCAGGTGCTTCTTCCTGGTCTCCCATGCGGGTGCAGGGGCCCAAGCACTTGGGCCATCCTCCACTGCCTTCCCAGGCCACAGCAGAGAGCTGGACTGGAAGAGGAGCAAGCGGGACAGAATTTGGTGCCCCAACCGGGACTAGAACCCCGGGTGCAGGTGCCGCAGGCGGAGGATTAGTCAAGTGAGCCATGGCGCCAGCCCAGACATTCATTCTTCAAAGACTTGTTGTCTATCAATGCAAGAAACTACTGGAGTTGGAAGGCTTAGACAGGAATGGGTCTTGTTCTCACCAAGAGAGGTTAGAAGATTTCCCCAGCTGGGCTCACTTTTGGCTGCACCCCTAAGGGGGCAGAGGATTCTAGTGAGAAAGTTAGTGAGAAAGAATTTAAGGGAATGGGATATACAAGCAGCAGCTAGCTACTCTGGCAGCTATCTCAATGATAGAGAAAGGAGGAGCTCTTGCTAAAGGGGAACTTTGAGAATCAGGGATGCAGCCACAGGTTATTGGTTGGTTGTGGTCATGGAGGATGAAGGTATCTCAAAAGGCTCATGGATGGAGTGGGTACAATGAGTTAAGTCACTGCTTAGGATGCTTGCATCCATATCAAAGTGCATGTATGAGTCCCCACCCTCTGCTTCCTATCCAGCTTCTTAATGTGCCTGGGAAGGCAGCAGATGATGTTTGAAGTACTTGAGTCCCTACCACATATGTGGGAGACCTGGATGGAATTCCAGGCATTTGTCTTTGGCCTGACGCAGCCCAAAGCTATTGTGGCCATTTGGCTAGTAAACCAGCAAATGGAAGATTTCTCTTTTCCTCTGATCTCCTCCTCCTTTTGTCACTCTGCCTTTCAAATAAATAACCCATTGTGCCCCCCCAAAAAAGGGGTTCATGGAAAATGGAATTAAAAGATGTTCATTTTGGTGCAAAACAATTTTGAAATCCATGCCTAAACGGGTCTTCAAAAAGTTCATGAAAAAAAAAAAAAACACTGTGTATGGATTTCAACATTTTTGTGCCAAAATAAGCATTTTCATTAAAAAAATTTTTCTTTGTTTCCTAACATGTGCTTTTGTGTCAGATAGCTTTATCATTTACTGGTTGTGGGTGTAGGGGAAAATTACATAACCACTCTAAACCTTGGTTTCCTTATATGTGCAAAGGAGATGAAATGCTTACCTGCTACAGCTACTGGGAAGAATAAGTAACCTGATATCGATTAAGCAGTTGTTAACACATTTAGGCAACTTTGGAACTGTGGCTACTATCAGCATCACCATCATCATTATTTTCTAGTTTATTATTCAATCTTTCACAAAATGTAATAAAACTGTCAACTTTTACTTTAATATAGCACAAAAGAAACATCAATGTTTTCTTTCATATGCTTGTATTATTTTTGTTTTGCTTCAAAGTAAGCATATATGATAGACTAAAACGAAAAACAGAGAAAATGACCAATTTCTTGAAGAACAACATAACAAGGGAAAAAGATGGACTATACTAGATATGTGAGTACCTGATGCACCGATGTGTGTATTCATACATATATGTGCTTTCTATAGCTACTGTACATCTCTCTATATAGAGGTATGGCATGCATATAGATACCAGACAGGCATGGCAGGAAGTACTTTACATTTTCTAGTGTAGTAATTTCATTTCTACATCTCATCCTTGGCTATACTGGTACAACTGTATTTGAATCCAGCTCTATTTGACCTAAAACTCTTGATCTTTAAGCTATAATGTTCTGCCTCTAGATGTAATTTGGTGCCATTTTTATCAGGATAGTCAGAAGAACAAGATGGGTCCAGAACAAATGAAGTTAGCTAGATTTCACCATGGGGTCTTCCAAGCTTTCCATAAGGACCTTTCTCCTTTAAAATATTGCCCCAAAGCTCCCTATAGCCCTGTTCCCCTGTCCTCTATCAAGACAACCATACCACCCCACCCTTCTCATCCCCATTGTTCAGTTTTCAGTTTCTTGTAACCACATCTAAACCTGATGGATGGTTTGGTGTATTCACTTTGCTTGACATGTGTACCATTTTCTCAGGGCCATGGCTTGTACTCTCCAAAGTGATCGTACTAGGTTAGTGAGAACAATGGCATAATGTGTTACCCTATTCCTGATAGTGCATTCATGTTTCCATTTTAATAGTGATTTTCTTGAAGTGTTAAGTCAGAAATTTGATGTAAAAATGGCAAGTTCATATAGGACACATTTTTTGAAGCTTTATTTATTTATTTGAAAGGCAGAGTTACAGAGAGGCAGAGGCAGAGAGAGAGAGAGACAGAGAGAGACAGAGAGAGAGACAGAGAGAGAGACTTCCATCCTCTGGCTCACTTCCCAAATGGCTGCAATGGCCAGAGCTGAGCTGATCTGAAGCCAGGAGCCAGGAGCTTCTTGGGAGTCTCCCTTGTGGGTGCAGGAGCCCAAGCACTTGGGCCATCTTCCACTGCTTTCCCAGGCCATAGCAGAGATTTCGATTGGAAGAGGAGTAGCTGGGACTTGAAGCAGCAACCCATTTGGGATGCCAGTTCTGCAGGTGACAGCTTTATCTCCTATGCCACAGCAGCAGGCCCGGGACACATTTTTTGAGAGTTGGGCCTATAAGTGGATATTAGTAACATATGCCTCCCTGTCAGCACTAAATCTGTCTAATATCTCTCTTCATGTATAAATTCCAAAGTGAAAAAATGTTTTGACCTGAAATATTTATTTTATACATTGCTGATAGCATGTATACCATCAAATCTTTGTTCTTTCCAGGGCCTGCATATCTGATATCTGAAGCTTCAAGATAGTTCTCAGAGGTTTTGTGCTCATACAGAAAGTTCGAGAAAGAATTAGATAGCTCAAAGTAGACTTCTGAAAATTGGGCTTTTATGTTGTTTTTTATATATAAAAAAGAGATTTATTTATTTGAAAGAGAGAGAGAGAGAGAGAGAATCTTCCATCTGCTAGTTTACTCTCTGAATGGCCACAGCACTTAGATCCAGACCAGGTTAAATATCCAGGAGCCAGAAACGCCATCTGGGTCTCCCCCATGGATGGTAGGGCCCTATGTACTTTGGCCATGTTCTATTGTCTTCCCAGGTGCATTAGAAGGAAGCTGGACTGGAAAGGTATTGCAGGAACTCCAACTAGAACTCTGATATAGGATGCTGGTGTCAAGTGGCAGCCTAACCCATTGCACCATCACACCAGCCCTGGCTTTTCATGTTTTGAAACATCAAAAGCAGATATTAAAAATAAACAAATCAAGAATAAAGTGAGAAAATCCCACTTTCCTGTTTTCTCTCCACATTGATGAACTTAGTTCAAGTCATTTCAATCCAAAACTACAAAAAGTAAAGGAGTTAAAAGAAAGAGATAAAAAGAAAAAGAAATGGCACTGTGAAGAGATACATAGAATATGAGTTTGCAACAAGCTCTTCTATTATTAATCTCATCCAAAATAATTTCTATAGACTCTGGCAATATGATGGAAATACTAATGCAAAAATTTTAAGATTTATTTATTTGAAAGGCAAGATGACAGAGAAATAGAGGACACACACAAATAGAGGGAAAGAGGAAGAGAGAGAAATTACATCCCCTGGTTCATCAAATGCCTACAAAAGCAGAAGCTGCTCTAGACCAAAGCCAGGAGGCAGGAACTCTAAGTCTTCCACAAATGCAGCAGAATTCCAAGTACTTAGTTATCATCTGTGTGCCCCAAGTACATTAGCAGAGAGCTATATTGGAAGTGGAAGTGGGACTCAATCCCAGGCACTCATACATGTTACACAGACTTCCCAAGTAGCAGCTTAACCCACTTCACCTGCGCCTCCACACACTCCTCTGCACCCTGATATCTTTAGGTGAATTATATAGCCTTGTGCTAAGGACATTGGATTCTCTGTACAGTTTCCTATGTTCATTCTAATCCAATCATTCAGTGAGTGAGCTTGGTCAAATTATTTAATATTTAATCACTTTATGTTTGTTTCCCTATCTGTGAAGTAGAAAAATGATAGTAATCAATGCTGAGGAACTACTATTAGAATAAACACAGATATAATAGTTATTATATTTAATTTAGATAAAAGCACCTATGAGGGCAGGTGTTGTAGGGGCAGCAGATTATGCCAGTGCATGGAATGCTTTCATCCCATAATTGGAGTGCTTATTTCCAGCCCTGGCTATTCCTGCTTCTGATCCAGATTCTTTCTAACGCACCTAGGATATAGCTGATGATGGCTCCAGTACTTGAGTTCATATGAGAGATCTGGATGTGAGAGATCTGGATCAAGTTCTTGTATTTTAGGTTCGGTCTGGCCTAGCCTTGGCTATTGTAGGCATTTGGGGTGTGAATCAGTGAATGGAAGATATTGCTCCCTCCTCTCCCTCTCCCCTCTCCGTGTGTGTGTGTGTGTGTGTGTCTTTCCCTCTGCCTTTTAAACAAACCTAAAAAGCACCTAGGACAGGAGCTGGCATAACTAAATGCTAATTAGGTGACTGGTGTGACCTTATGGCTATTGTTGCTATTACTATTGTTACTAATACAAGCTTAGGGACTAGAAGATCCAACAATCTAAGGCAGAGGAAATGGCAGTATCTGAACTTCTCAACATTTTTAAAAACACCAGTGTAACATGCCAATACTTTTGACTTGTAACAATGAATCATTTGGCTTAAAATACGCATTTTACAAAACACATCCTCTACAACCTTTCACTACCCACAGAAAATCAAGTGCTCTAAGTCATCTTGTTTATACAAATGCTACAGAGTGATTCGATAAACATTGTAATTAAATGTCCTAATCCAGAAGTCTTTCCTTTTGTTTCAGGGCTAATGGAGGTGATCAGTCTTCCTTACAAAAGAGCTTGTGACTGTCTTCTGAAAACATAATTTGGTGGAACTCCCTTCAACATTATTACTAATTTTAGCCCCTGGGTTGCAGATGCTCTCCTTTTGCCTTTGTGGTTATTAATAGAACTTTCCTGTGTGCACTGAACAGTGATGGTTCATTTTTTTGAGTTTACTTTTGTGTCATCTCTTTATTGACTAAATTAGCCACCAGAGCACCCTGTAGCAAGTTAGGCATTAATGCAAGGCACAACGCTAGAGACTTATGATCTATAAGTAGGAGCCAAACATAGTTTTATGATCATTTGTCTTCTATTTCAAAAAGCATTCTGAATTGCAAAAGTAATGACACTATAGAATATTTGTAAAAAAAAAAAAAAAAAAAAAAGAAATCTCTCATAGTCTTTCCACCACCGCTGCTCTTTTTTTTTTTTTTTTGGTATATTTATTTCAGTAATTCTTCTTAGGTTATTTTCAACATATTTTTATAAGCATGTAATTTTTTAATCTTTTTATATAATGCTAAATATTTTCCATATTACTACATTACCTTTTGGAAACATCATTTTAAAAAGATGGAATATAGGTTTTTTTTTACTCATTCTATTATTAAACATTTAATTTTCTTATGTTAAGGTTGTTATTTAAATGATACAGTGGCAAACTTTTAATGAATATGTCAATTGCCATAGTTTGGATTTTATTCTTGGAAGAGATTTTCTAAATATAGTCCTTTTTAGCTAGGATATCATTGAAACATACAGCCACACCACATTCTGAGGAAAATAGCTTTCAAAAATGTGAAACATAACTTTGTAACACATAGTCACTAGCTTATATTAAAAATATAGTCTCTTCATCAAATTCTTAAACTTCTTCTTATCTGAATTTCACCTCCAGTCAGACATATCCTCTCCTTGGCCTCTGCATATGTAATTCTGGAAACATTTTCATCTTCCTAGCACCCTATACCTTTATGATAGCACTGATGTCAGCTATAATTAAATGCTCATTTGTATAAAAGTTAATGTCTGACTCTAACTCTTTCTATAGACAACAAGCTCCATGGGGGCTAGAATCTTGTGTACCTTGTGATTTTTATATCCAAGTATCTGGCACATAGCAGGCAGCCTTGATTGCTAATTGATTTTATAATTTAAAGCTATTTTTAGGAAGTATGGTTTTAAATCATTATTTTGACTTTAATATCTCATAGAAGAAAGTTTATGAAGTTAAAACTAAATAGGCCTGGGTCTAACTCTCACTTGCCATCTATTGTCTATGTGATACTGGGAAAATTATTTAACTTTTTGGGAACTTAAATTGATCATTTGTAAAGGAAGTATAATGCTTGTCCCATCATACAATTATGAGGTTCAAATAAAATCATCTATGCAAAGTTTTTTTCATAGCTTCTAGAAATTAGAGGGCATTCCATAATTACTTATTTAATAAATGAAAAATAGTTGATAATCTTTCATTCTTTTTCAAAAATGTTATTAATAGTTGTACATATTTGTGGGGGACATAGTGTGATTCATGTATACAACATGCACCGACCAAATCAGGGTGATCAATATTTTTCCTTCTTTGACATTACTTTATCTTTTTATCTGGTTTGTTTGCTTTCTTCCCACTGCCATTATCTCAGTCAATAAACAGAATTCAAACACACCCAAGTGCCAGCAAGGTTGGTTTCCTCCAAGGCCTCTCTCCTTGGTCTTCAGATGTCCACCCTATTGCTGGGTCCTCACATAGTCTTTTCTTTGTGTGTCCAAATTTCCTCTTTTAAGTAGAGCAGCAGACTGGATTGACAGTACCCCTACCCCACCTTGCCATCAAACGTTATCTCATTTAACCCTTATCTCTTTAAAGGCTCTACGTCTCACAGTCACATTTAGAGTTTCTGAAGGTTAAAGCTTCAACATGTGAACTGGGGGAATGGTGGAAGAACAGCTCAGCCACAACACTCAGTGATCTAACTTCAGAGAAAGGAGGAACATCTCTGCTATCACCCTCAAAGTCTGTTTTCATAACTGAAAATAACATCCTACCAGATGCACTTCATGCATTTAATTTAAAACTGCAAAATATTTGGAAGAAATAAAATTAGCCTCCTCCTAGTCACCTTTATGTGAAGTTCTAATGAATTGTGAAGATGCTAGGTTTCTGTGTAATAGAGAGAAGACAGACACAATGTAGTGGTGAGTGAAAGCAGAACTGGCCTGGATGCAAACTGGACTGCGACTAGCAATAAGGATTTATTTATAGACCCTATTTTACATCCCTTCACTCACTTTTGAAAGCCTTGAAGGCAGAGTATTAATAATGATAGATATTTAGTGGGAAATAAGAACTCTTTTGACTACAACAGAGAACTATGACAATAGAATGTTTTCACAAGTGAATGTCTTTGTTTTCAGGAGTGTATATATTCTTCTTCATTTGATATTATTAAATAATAGTAACATTTATATGCCAAACACCTTATAATATCAAGAGTTGTATTATTCATAAATGTGCTGAGCTAACTTAATGTGGTTAGTTCTACAAAAATCTAGTAAGAATAGTGTTCAGAGCAATTACCATGTTAATTTCCACAGATATAAGGAAGTGTTTCTTCCACTAAGATCAGTTTCTAGCAATATCTATTTTTTAAAAGATTTATTTTATTTATTTGAAAGACAGAGTTACATAGAGAGGTAGAGACAGAGAGGTCTTGTATCCGCTGGTTCACTCCCCAGATGGCCACAATAGCTGGAGCTGCATCGATCCAAAGCCAGGAGCCAGGAGCTTCTTCCAGGTCTCCCACATGTGTGCAGGGGCCCAAGGACTTGGGCCATCTTCCGCTGCTTTCTCAGGTCATGGCAGAGAGCTGGATCAGAAGAGGAGCAGCCAGGACTAGAGCCAGTGCCCATATGGGATGCCAGAGCTGCAGGCCAGGGCTTTAATCCGCTGCGCCACAGTGCCGGCCCCAGCAATATCTCTACTTAGCATGTCTAATACTATAAAGTATGTAGCTGAGGCACATAAGACATCTAACAAAATTGAGATGAATGAATGAATAATTTATTGATATTTTATACGAGCGGAAATCATTTGCTCAAAAGTTCCCAATGGAATGGCAGATATTCCTTTACCTTGAGTAAAATTATCTAATCATATACAAAGTGCCAATAGTGGTATTACATTAAACTCATAAAGAATTCATAGCAGGTTCCAATGCCATGGTGCAATAGGTTAATCCTCCACCTGTGGCACTAGCATCTAGTCCCGGCTGCTCCTCTTCCGATCCAGCTCTCTGCTATGGTTTGGGAAAGCAGTAAAAGAAGGCCCAAGTGTTTGGGCCCCTGAACCCATGTAGGAGACATGGAAGAAACTCCTGCTTCCTGGTTTTGGATTGGCTCAGCTCCTGCCATTGTGGCCATTTGGGGTGCGAACCAACAGATGGAAGAACCTTCTCTTTGCCTCTCCCTCTCACTGTCTGTAACTCTACCTCTCAAATAAATAAAATTTAAAAAAAATTATGGCATTATGTTCAGCACATGAGATAAGTTTGAATGGTAGAAAAGAGATCACAGCATGTATTAGAAAAGACATTTCATTTTTCATCATAATTCATTTGATTAATGGTAAGTTATAACTCATTGACTTGTTCTATAAAACATATTATTAAAAAAAGCTTCACAGGATTTCAGTAAATATAAAGTGAAATATTCTGAGAAACCTTGAAAAGAAAAAATAACTATTTTCTCTGAAATTAAATTTTAGGGGCTGACGTTGTGGCGCAAAAGGTTAAGCCTACAACATACGCATTCCATATGAGCACCAGTTCGTGTTCTGGCTGCTCCAATTCCATTCCAGTTCCCTGGCAATGCACCTGGGAAAAGCAGTGGAATATGGCCCAAGTGTTTGGTCCCTTCCACACATAGGAGATTGAGACGGAGTTCCAGGCTCCTGGCTTTGGCCTGGCCCTGCACCAGCTGTTGTGGCCATTGTGGGGAGTCATCCCGCAGATGGAAAATCTCTCTCTGTCTTTCCCTCTCTATCTCTCCCTCTTTCTCTGTGACTCTGCCTCTCAAGTAAATAAATCTTAAAAAAAAAGCTTTAGTAGAGGCTGAACCCATATTAACTAATATTTTTAGAAACTGAAATTTCTAGTAACTAGATCAATGGTTCACAAGTTTTTAGAGCTATGTATTTCTAAGTACTCTGTCAAGAATATACTTGCTTTTATTTTAAATATATTCACTTACAATGGGCTATAAGAATAAGATAATCCAGTGAAGTTGTTGAAGGAATATTTTATTATGAATGCTTTCTTAGAAAACTAACTCTGTTGCCTATTTAAAGTGCTTTTCACTGATGTTGTGTGTATCAGTAGATAAGAAGCAGTTATTTAAAGAAATTAGATCAGTGAAATGAAGAGCTGGTTTTTTGAAAAAATAAACAAAATTGATACACCACTGGAAAAACTAACCAAAAAAAAAAAAGTGAAGAACACCAAATCAGTAGAATCAGAGATGAAAAAGGAAATGAACAACAAATATCAATCAAGAAACCACAAATACCTGCTTAACACTCTCCCTCTAGTAATTTGATAACCCTATAAATTGCTGCTTTCTCATAGCTATTTGACAAGAAGGTAGGAGTGATTATTATTTAAGGTTTATGAGTTTAAAAGATAGTTATAGCAAAGGAAAACAATAGCTGAAAGTAGATATGAAGAATAAATAAATATTGATGACAGGTACTTAACAAATATGTACTGGTATCTCCTAATATCCAAGCTCTCTGAAAGATGAAGAGATACTAATTCCGTCCACAAAAATGTTTGTAACTCATTAAGGTTGTGAGAGCAAAATAGGTAATCAGTAAACCATTATACTGGTGGATACTACTGCTACTGGGATAGGACTTGAACAACCAGAATACTTCATTCTATTTTTTGCCATTTCTTAGAATCAGAACAACCAAGAAAAAAATCCCCACAAACTCATTACTTATTGCAAACCTGACATAGTCAACTTGATCATCTGATATGTAATATATAAAACATAGATGTATATATTCTCAAAACAAAATAGATTATCTTGACACTTAGTCTTGGCAAAATGAAAGGAAAGCATATATCTTCAAATATAATATATAATGTAGACATTATATATTACCATGTTAAATGATTAGGATGCTAGAGGTGTTAGGAAAAGCACTTAGGAAACCAAAGCCATTATTTATTTCATTGGTGAGCTATGAATTTAAGAAAATTGATTACAGGAGGCTGAAGCATAATAATAATATCGGAAACATGGATCCTAAACAAGATGACATTTTCTAATACCTAACACCTGAGCAAAATATATAGCATTATAGACATATTCAGTTTATAAAGATCACAGTCTCAGATACAGCACTCTTAGCTATTACAATTTCTATGAGCTTTTCTAATAAAACCTATGAAAGCATGAGGCTAGCAACATTTGAAGTAGACAATTTCTGGTGGGCATTAGTATTATTGACTCTTAGAAACTGACTAGTGTGAAAATGTCACAGTGACAGGAAAAAGAAAGCCACTTCATAAACTGGGTTTTGTGTAAAAATATGATACGATACAACATGATAAAAATAAATGTTATAGCAAAAACTTATCTACTTTCTTTAATGCATGTAACTAAAATACACTAATATATCCATTATATGCATAATGAGAAAGATTGATTTTGCTTCTCTGGAGAACCAGTAAGGACCTGGTCAAATTCACATACACAATGTGAGTTGCACTGGAACCAGGCAATCATGCAGTGAAAACAGAAATGAAGAACCGGAGAAGTAAGAGTGTCTGGTCAGCAGCACCTTTCCAGGAGACTGTTACTCTGTTTCTGTTACTCTCATCTAGGGTACCAGACACCACCATACTTCACTGCCCGTGAGGGAAGTCTTTTGTCCCTCTATCTCCCTAATTTAGGTTGAACAGGAAACAAGCAATGGAATACAGTGATCCACACATATTTATGCTCAGTCTTTAAATAATTAGGCTTCAGACATCCTTACTGATCCAAGTAAAACTTACACTTGAGAGAGTCACTTTTTAAAGAGAGATAGAAACATGGAAAAAGTCAGACCTATGACTCTCTTGATCATGACTGGCAGGGATCGAGGATACATAAAGCTGTTTTCATTCTCAAATCATCTTCTGTGCATTGTTCTACTCACCTCCACTATTTTTTTGGCTCCTGGGATGTTGCAATCTTATGTTTACCCACTCTCTCCCCATTCTCTATTCATTTTCTCTATTTCCATACATGCAAATTGCTCTTCACGCACATCTCAATTGCTCTTCTCGTGACATTGCCATTTCCAGCAGGCATCTTCTTTTCCACTTTCTTTGACATCAGAATTATCCATGCCTAATTTCTCTATTTCTTTACCATTTATTCCCTTATTAATTTTTTTGCAAACTGGCCTATCATGCTGCCTCTTCTAGGTTATCAAACACCATTTCTTAAAGTTAACTGAACTTTTTTGAAATCCTTTCCCCCTTCAGTTTGATTCCCACACCAATGACATCTCTAGAGACTTGTTGATACATTCTTGCATCTTCCCTCCTACACCCAGACATTATCCATGGTTCCTTCCTTTCCTGGTATTTCTTTCTTACAGTTTTATCCCTCAGTTGCAATTTTTTCATTATTTTACCTTCAAGTTGTGAACATTTTCTGGGACTCAATCCTTGCTTCTCCAATCGCTTTCTTTCTAGAATAAAGGGTCTTAAACTGTGTTTTTAAGTCTGAAGTACATAAGAAGCCAAAGAAAAGTAAGCAATTGGCTCTGTGCCACTACTTCAAACAGAGCAGTTCTGTTTTAACCTGTTTTATTTGTTCCACATCATTTCTTTTGTAGGGCTTATTTGTATTTATCAGTGTACTGAAAATTACATCAGCTTTCATTTCATTTCTTATTTCACTACTACCTATATGATTTTGGATAAATATTGCCAAGCATTAACAAACCTTTTACATTCAAGTCTGTGCATAACATTTGTCTAACAGCACATTCCTAATAACCCCAGCTGGTCTTTTTCTTCTGTATTACTTCCTCTAGGAATCTTTGTCTGAACTCCAAATCTGGATGAGGTGCTCTTTTGTTTATCTGCATTCCCAACTCAACTGGAAGCTCATTAAGGAAAGAATATCACTTATCATGATTTTGCTAGTACCCAGGATACAATATGCATGAAAATCCAACATGAGATAATTATATATTTTAGCTAGGATACCAAATTCAGTGACACTCTCTTTTCAAGTAAAGATAGTTGAAATCGGCAGATATCAGGTATCCCTGGGTCTGAAAAAACTACTGTCCTATCTGCTGGCTTTCTGAGGGTCTCTAACATATACATTCTTTCTTTAACACTGTTCACAACATTCTCACTATTTGCTTTTATTGAGAGTTATTTTGTGTTTCTTTTTCTTGTTCAAAAATAAGGGTACTCTGTTAAAAACTATTTCTAAAGACCAAGAATATGTCAAAATACTAATAAGCATGTTATAGTTACATCATTCTTAGTGAAATTGTAATACTGGGGATGGTGGTGTGGTGCAGCACATTAAGCCATCAATCGCAATTCCAGCAACCCAATTCAGAGTGTCAGTTCATGTTCTGGCTGCTCTGCTTCTGATCCAGCTCCTTGCTAATGGATCTAGGAAGCAGCAGGAGATAGCCCAAGTGCTTGGGCCTCTGCCACTCATGTGGGAGACCAAGATAGAGTTCCTGGATCCTGGTTTCAGCTTGGCCCCTTGTATTTCAAATAATTAAATCTTTTCAAGATTTCATTGATTTGGAAGGCAGAGTTACAGAGAGAAATGAGACAGAGATAGGATAGAGATAGAGATAGAGATAGAGATAGAGATAGAGGTAGAGATAGAGATAGAGATAGAGAGATCTTCCATCTGCTGAGTCACTCCCCAAATGGCCACAATGGCCAGGGCTGGGCCAAGTTGAAGCCAGGAGTCAAGAGCCAGGAGCTTCATCCAGGTCTCCCACATGGTTGCAGGGGCCCAGGCAGTTGGGCCATCTTCTGCTGTTTCCAAGATCTATTAGCAGGGAGCTGGGTCAGAAGTGGAGAGCTAGGACTCAAATTGGTGGCCATATGGGATGCCAGTGTTGGGGGTGGGCTTTACCTGTTTCACCAAATGCCAACCCCAAATAAATAAAACTTTAGAAAAACCTAAAATGTTGGACTATTTTGTGTGATTTCAATAATATCATATTCTAGTAGTAAATAATATTAAAAAATTTCAAAGGGTTTAAGGCCATATCTAAGCCATTTATAGCAAAAACTTTGGAGGTTGATGCAGAGGTTTTAACCATTTCATAAAGAGCATATTGCTCCAACTATTGGTTATATAAAAATCTACACATATTTTAAAATGCTAAAAATTAAATAAAAGAGTCATTTACAGGCCACATATACTCAGTAGACACAGCCTTAAAGGAATTCCAAACTTTCTAAAACTAGAGAATGCAATAAGTCAAATTTCATTTTTACTCCTGCATTATAATACCCCCAATAAGTAATACCTGAATGTAATACCTTTATGTTTTTATCATACTGTTAAACATCAAGCTAATACTACTTAGACCCAAAGTGTTTCTTTTACTTTGCTGCTGTAAATTTGAAATCCTATGTTTTCAGTAGTATATTCTTTATAGTCAATTGAAATAATCTAAACAATGATAGATTTTCCAAAAGCAAAATCTATGTATATTAAAATTGCCTTGGTTAATTACCTACTTATTGTAGGGAAAATTTGGCATATAATGTAACTGTAAAGATATTCTTTGCAGTGATGTTTTAATGAGAACTCAAGTATCAGATAAGTGGCTAATTAGAAGACTTTTAAAATTCTGCTTAATTTTGTAAGTCCGGGATTTAGGTCATGAGTCAGAGTAAGGCACATTTTGCACTCAATAATTTCATATTCCCTGTAACAATAGCAATATTTGTGAAAAGAAAAGCCCCATAACCAACAGGAGAAATAGTACTTACGAATATTGAGTCAGCAGTTCCAAATCATTATGCATGTTGACTGGGTATGCTTCACTAAGTTCAAACAATTTCTCCAGAGCCTCATAAATGAAAATAATGCAAATAAGGGAAGCAAAAGCTTCTTCAGTAAACCGGGTGATATAGCAGACAAGAGAACTTGCATCAGTGGCTACAAGTATGATACACAGTGTTGCTGTCCACAGTCCAATACTAGCTCTTAAAGATAGGTATGACAGCCCATATTCCCTAGGAAGACAAAAAAGAAAGAACAGTGGAAAGAAGCAATTTAACAGTGTACCAGTATTATAAATAAATGGGGATAAGGCTAATTCAGGAAGTAGAGATAAATAAACTTCACATCCCATTAATATGGAAACTCAAGGTTTGTCTAAAGGAAACTAAGGAGACAAACCTAAAAGAGGTTTCTCAGTGCTTAGAATTGAATTTTATATTTTATAAATATTATAAAACAATACACATACTCTTTATTTCTTCTCTTCTATGGGGAGAAATAAAGGACAAAGTGAATCATATCAGCCACTCCAGAAATCCTAGAAGTGATGCTGGGAGAAGCACAAATACAGTGAAGAAAAGGGCTTGGTGGCGCTGTGAAGTAGTAAGCTAAGCCTCCACCTATGGTGCTAGCATTCCATATGCCAGTTGACTCCCTGCTGTTCCACTTCCAAACTAGCTCTCTGATGTGGCCTGGGAAAGCAGTGGAAGATGGCTTGAATCTTTGGGCCCCTTTACCCGCTTGGGAGACCTGGAAGAAGCTCCTGGCTCCTGACTTTAGATTGGCCCAGCTCCAGCTGTTGTGATCATTTGGGGAGTCAATCTGCAGATAGAAGATCTTTCTGTCTCTCCTTCACTGTCTGTAACTCTGTCTCTCAAGTAAAAAAATAAATATTTAAGAAAAGAAAAGGGCCAGGGCCAAGAGTACATAATACTTACTTGCAAAATTTAAACAAAATCTTTTCAAACACCAAAACTGGTCCTGTACTTCCCAATATGGTAAGTGGCTGTCCGCCAAAGAGGGAATAGGCAATGCCGGTCATGGATGCTCCAAAGAGAGATTCGATTGCACTCTGTGTAGAGATATAAATGGTTTCATTGCCTAAGATGTACTGGCAGCCATTCTAACAAGGAGGGAAAAATACAAAAATATGTGCTTTCCCTTTCACTATGAAAAACATAGCAATTACGGGCAGGACATAGGATAGAAGGATGAGAAAAGGGGCTGACAGTAGGCAGAAAATTAATGATAGTGATGGAGAGGTGTCCTCTCTACCTTCCTATCTCTCTTTTCTGTTGGCTTACCAAAAGTTTAAATTGATTCAGGATTAGAAATATGGTCCAGATAAATGGAAAATGGATCTATTGAGAGGCATGAACCACAGCCTAAATTAGCCTACAATTAAAGGGCAAAGGGCAGAGAATTGGATGAGAACTTTGTGTAAGACACAGAAGTAGTTCTTCTGAGATATTACCATCCCAAATTATCAATTCCACTAGCCATACAGGAAATTCATAAAAAGATTATCTGCCAGATCATACATCAAATCTCTTCTCATTAAAGGAACCCAAAATTAAATGCCTACTTATCTATGAATCTCAACAATGATTAAGCTTCAAAGTTCAGAGAAAACAAAATACATACTATACGACCTTCAGTTGCCTCTCCCAGCAGTCCTCCAAATGTGATGACAGGAGACATACATGCGCAGTAGAGAAATAGGAAAGATGCTAAGCACTGCAGGCTGAAAGCATCTCTGAAGTCACTCCAGAAGTATGGAGCTTTTCTTTTGATATCTAAAATAAGTCCCCCAAAAATCCTAAGACAGGGGGAAAACACAACAGTGAAATCCAATATAAAAAACACACAAATAAAAATGCTGTTTGTTTTGTTTCCAGATCACAGTATGTTTTCCATCAGCAGAGGTAAGACCACAGTAACCCCCTACACTATATTGTCATGGTCTATAGGGATGGTTTTGTATTACTCTTACCTCAATTCCTAACTCAATATTGGATCAACAACTTAAAAATTCCAGGTTCGCTCAAACAAGATCAAGGCTGTTCACCAATCAAAATTAGAATAATGAGATTCAAGGATTACTTTAATCGCTGTGCCAATTCCATATCAACCTCCTGTGCTCAAGCCTAGTACCCTTAATCACTGGCAGTTTTTTCTAATTGTTTGCATTCCATCTACATGAGCGCATGGATAACAGTAATACTCAGTAAAGACAGATAGGTTCCAAAGTTATTTTCATATTTATGAAAGTAGGAGGCAACTTTATAATAATAATTGAACTAAATACATGTAATTTGGATCTACTATTGTCTAGGCATAGCTCAACATCTATCTTCACAATGCAAGTGTGATCATTCTTGGTATAAATTCACTTATTCAAAATATATCCAAGAGCACATTGAAACATTTAAAAGAGAATTTTAGTGAGGGGAGTAATAAATTGTGAAATGATGCTTAAAATCTGAGGACTAAATTGTTTTTACTTATAGTAATGAGAGAATGATTAAAGAAGCATTCTTGGGGCCAGTGCTGTGGCGTAGTGGGTAAAGCCACTGCCTACAGCAACAGCATCCCATATGAGCACCGGTTCAATTCTCAACAGCTCCACTTCTGATCCAGCTCTCTGCTATGGTCTGGGAAAGCAGTAGAAGATGGCCCAAGTGCTTGGGCCCCTGCACCCATGTGGGAGAACTGAAAGAAGCTCCTGCTCCTGACTTCGGATCGGTGCAGCTCTGGCCTTTGCAGCCAATTGGGGAATGAACCAGCGGATGGAAGAGCCCTCTCTCTCTTTGCCTCTCCTTCTTTCTCTGTGTAACTCTTTCAAATAAATAAATAAATCTTTTTTAAAAAAAGAAGCATTCTCATCATTTGTACATTGAGTAGCAACATGTGGCAGTCTTTGAATTCCCTCCAAAATGATTGTTCTCTTGAGAAATAAATTCTGGTTGGCCTTGAAAAATGTGTATATTCAGTACAGCTGAAAATGCTGACTGCTACTTCAATTTTCCTTATGCAATGTAGATATAATAGCTGCATAACAGTAATTCCCTTACTATTACAGAGTTTTAGAATCACTGGATTTTCCTGGTGATTGCTTCCATCAGAGAGCTATGGAGCAGGAGAGGATTGAGAAGAATGAAATTCCAATTGAGAAACAAAGATATAGGCCTTTGAAACTCAGAAGAGCTTGCAGATAACTGTGAAATTTATACACAAAAAGATCACTGTAGGTTCTCTACCTATGCACAGTAAAACAATCGTAATGTGTATAATTGTAATTTTGAGGGTCACTTCTCAATAATTTGTTAACTTGTCACAGTCACAATTCAAAACAGATTAACTCTACTAGTATATTTATGCATTGATTTATGATTTATATCCCACATAATCCCCAAAATAATTTGAAGCGGTTATGAACTATTAATTAGTATTTAATATTTATAGTCTTGACATAAATTTAGATTAGACCATTGCTTTCTAAATAATTATTTATTAGAGCATACATTAGTCTAAATAGCTGTTATATGACTGTGTAAGAAATGTGCTTTTAGCAGTAAAAATCTAAATCTGGAAGTGGGAGTTCATTACAGAGAACAGTGCAAGAGCAGCCCAGATGTACATCAGGAACTCCAGGAGAGAAGATGAGTAATGGATACTTCAAGTCATGTCAGCAACAGAATCTGTGGAAGAACTCTGGAGAAGCGAAGATACCGGATATTGGTGACCTGGGAGGATTTAGGCAGCAGTAAGGAAAAGTGAACTTCGAAAAAAATCTAAGCTATGTGGCATGTTACACCCGAGAGAGAGAGAGAGAGAGAGAGAGAGAGAGAGAGAGGAAAAGGGAGAGGGGGAGAGAGAGAGAGAGAGAGAGAGAGAGAGAGATACCACCAAAAATAAAAAGACAGAATTTAAAGGTATGGAAGCAAACAGAATGAGTAACAAAGCTTCCAGTAAAGGGAAAAGGAAAATATTATTTGAACCACCTCAAATTTTATATAAAGACTGAGGAAGATGCTAAAGGACGCTTCCTCAGAGACAAAGCATAGTTAAAGGGAAAGAACACAGGAGAATTAAAAAGCACAAGGTTGTCAGCAACTGGAAAGTCAGCATAGAGGACACATTGCAAGCAGTACAGGAAGTAGCCTTGGTGGGAGGGGAGCATCTGTCCTAAAAAGGCTTTGCAACTGCTTTCAATTATGAGGCTGTACACAAACACTCTCTGAAGAGAGACCCACCCAAGGGTTTCTTGATTTTCTGCTCACACATTGCTTGGAGAGAGACAAGCTGTCAAGAAACCATAAAGAACCATTTTAAGAAATAAATTGAAGCTTTCATCTCTTCAAAGATGTGTGATTAGAAAAATAAATCATATAGCTCTTTCAAACCACAGCCACAAAAATAAAAAAATACCAATATATACATCCTACTTGCATTTAATGAGATAGTGTCTAAAAGAGTGAGCTCTTGATATTTATTTTTATTTCAATCTTGAATTTGAAGCTTTCAATGGGCTCCATTGGAAGAATCAATTGACAGTTTACTTATTCTAAGAATCTGTGAAAGCATTTTATGCACATCAAAATAAGATACTAGGTAAGATAAAATGGAATGGTGTATTCACTGTTCTGATTTAACAGTAATGACAATCATTAGTTATAGAAGATAAATTAAATTAAATTGTATTTCACTCCCAAAAAGTAGGTATTAAATGCATAAAATAAATTTGATTTCAAAATAGCAATTCCCCTGACAGACAAGAATTTTATGTCACTTGGTACTTAAAATCCCATATAATTGATTTTCACTCACCTTCCTGTTCGCTGAAGTTCAGGTCCACTATGTCCTCCGTGAGGTTCAGCTTCTCCATGAGCTGCTGTTCCATTTGGTACAGCAGGAATTTTCCTCTTCTCCTGCAGGAAGCATTTGAGTGTGTATATGTTTTGTTTTGCTTTGCTTTGTTCTAATTTCAGGCACTAATTGTAAATAACATTTTTTTCTTTGAAGAAATATGCAGAAGGCAAAGAACCCAGGCTCTGTTACTTACTTGCTGGTTGCCTCCTCAAGCTTTAGTTTCTTCCTCTGTTTAATGGGTATAGTAGCAACAGAACCTATCTTATGGTGTGGCTGAGAAAACTGAATGAGGTAAAGAACATTTATTTATTCTTTCAACTCATATTTATTAGGTTCCTTGTGTGTGTCATTCAGTGTTATAGATGTTAGAGTTGCAAAGATAAGGAAGAAAAAGTATTCTGTTATTAGAGAGAAACAAATAAATATAAGATTTGAGGTTGAGATTAAGTAGTCTTGAAGAAAAATGAAGTCAGGGAAGGAGAGAGAGAGAGAAAACCCAGGGTGAGAGTAGGAGAGCAGCTTGGAGTGAGGAAGTGTTAGGTATGGCATAGTTGATTCATTAAACATTTTTTCTTTCTTTTTTTTTTTTTTTTTTTTTTTTGACAGGCAGAGTGGACAGTGAGAGAAAGAGACAGAGAGAAAGGTCTTCCTTTGCCGTTGGTTCACCCTCCAATGGCCGCCGCGGCCAGCGCGCTGCGGCCGGCGCACCGCGCTGATCCAATGGCAGGAGCCAGGAGCCAGGTGCTTTTCCTGGTCTCCCATGGGGTGCTTACTTATTCAGGGCTTTGGGCGGCCTGATTCATTAAACATTAACTATCATAATTATTTTTGAGCTCTATACTCCTCTGGGATTCAGATAATAACTTCCATCCAAGGAACTCAAAGACGTTGGCTAAAGAAAGCATTTCGTTGAATTATGACCAATTATCAACCATTTATGTAGTGTTCCTCTATCATAGGTCTATTCCAACTACCTTTGTCAGTGAGAATTTTTAAATATCAGGAAATTCTAACTAAAATCCTGTCTATAATGATCTTTGAGCACAGAAATATGTTCAATAAAACAATTTTAGGAGCAAGTATTTAGCCTAATGGTTGGGATACCAACATCCCATATCAGATTGCCTGGGTTCAAGTTTTAGCTATGTTTTCTGCTAATATACACCCTAGGAGCCAGAGCCGCGGCTCACTAGGCTAATCCTCCGCCTTGTACACTGGGTTCTAGTCCCGGTCGGGGCACCGGATTCTGTCCCGGTTGCCCCTCTTCCAGGCCAGCTCTCTGCTGTGGCCAGGGAGTGCAGTGGAGGATGGCCCAAGTGCTTGGGCCCTGCACCCCATGGGAGACCAGGAAAAGCACCTGGCTCCTGCCATCGGATCAGCACGGTGCGCCAGCCGCAGCGCGCCTGCCGCGGCGGCCATTGGAGGGTGAACCAACGGCAAAAGGAAGACCTTTCTCTGTCTCTCTCACTGTCCACTCTGCCTGTCCAAAAAAAAAATATATATATATATACACCCTAGGAAGTTGCAGGTAATCACTGAAATAACTGGGTTTCTACCACACACATGGGACACCTGGATGGAGTTCCTAGGTTGTAGATCTGGCCTGGCCCAGTCCTGGCTAATGTGGGTATTAGGGGAGTGAATCAGAAGATTGGAATTCTCTCTCCTCTTTCTCTTTCTCTCTCTATGTCTCTCAAATAAACAACTAGCAAAAAATTTCAGTGCTGCAATTGAGAATTTTACTCGATTGTCATTGCAAAGTACAATTGGTTTCAATGTGAAGAAGAAAAAGTGACTCATGAACTGATCTTACATAAAATGGGATGTTTACACATAATGATAAAGGTCTAAAACATGGTAAATATAGATTTTGAAATGGGGAATTCTCTTTTTAAGATTTTATAATCTTCCCAGACATATGGATAGATACAATGAAACTGAACCTCAAAAATAAAAGATATCTGGTAACTGGTGAAAGAAATACCTTTCCAATTACATATGATGCATTAGAGAAAGACTTAGGAGTCCTCCATATCTCCTTCCCAATCACCTAGAGACATATTATATTGCTTGCACACAATTCAGAAAGCAAATGATATTACTTGGTCTTCAAGGAGCAAAGAAAAAGGGCATTTGTGTATGATCAATATCAATGAGCACTGTGAAAAATATAGAAAATATTTTCCCAAAACATAGATATTTTAGGTGTTTTTAAAGTGTTATACCCTGGGAATATACTAGTAGACCAATCAGAGCTATGGAGCTTACATTCCAATGGGGAAGGCAAACAATGAAAAATTAAACAAAGGACTGAATTAATTCAAAAGCATGTTAGAAAGAGTAAGAGCTATGGAAAAGGACAAGTTTAGAGCAAACTAAAGGGGGATGGGAGGTGGTAGGGAGGTGAGAGAGTGGTCAGGCAGGCTCACTGAGAAAGTATCATGTGAGAAAAACTGCAGGGAGGTAAGGAAATTAGACAGGAGAATAATGTGGGGATATCAGCCGGCGCCGTGGCTCAATAGGCTAATCCTCCACCTTGCGGCGCCGGCACACCGGGTTCTAGTCCCGGTTGGGGCGCCGGATTCTGTCCCGGTTGCCCCTCTTCCAGGCCAGCTCTCTGCTATGGCCAGGGAGTGCAGTGGAGGATGGCCCAGGTGCTTGGGCCCTGCACCCCATGGGAGACCAGGAAAAAGCACCTGGATCCTGGCTCCTGCCATCGGATCAGCACGGTGCGCCGGCTGCAGCGGCGGCCATTGGAGGGTGAACCAACGGCAAAGGAAGACCTTTCTCTCTCTGTCTCTCTCTCTCACTGTCCACTCTGCCTGTCAAAAATAAAAAAAAAAAAAATTAAAAAAAAATAATGTGGGGATATCAAGGAGGAAAGAGAAGCCCACCATATGGTAATAAGGCAATAAAATGGTGGGAGGGCTTGAAGAACACAGAACAACGAGGTCAGTATGGTTGGAGAAGAGACAGAGGAAGAAAGTGATAGGAGGTGACTTATCAGATGTGCAGAGAGGCCTGACTGTGTAGATTTATTAGGCCAAGGAAATGCTTAGCTTTCATTCTCAATCAAGTAGGGGAAATTTTGCAATTTTGAAGTGAGAAGTGGTATAATCTAATTTGGATTCCTCATGAGAACAGATTCTAGTGGCTAAAAGCAGAAACAACGTGGCAGTAGTAGTGAGAAATGGCATAATTCTGAATAAATGTTGAAGGCAAAACCTACAGAATTCTCTGGCAGAATGGAAGTCAGGTATCAGAGAAAAGAAAAGAAGTTTAGAGCTGATCAACTATAAGTACGTGGTTAGCAGTTAGTCAAGAATGAACGATGCAGATGGAGAAGATTTGAGTTTCTTGTCATATTCAAGAAACATTATATTGTTTTTAAATATCATAAATGCAAGGAAGTATATGGGTACAGAAGTGAGAAGATCTACAGATCAGTTCAAATTGTCTACATGTTGAGCTTTAGATGTCTATAAGACAATCAAGTGGAGACATTAGATAGGCAGTTGGATAGATGACTCTCAAGTTTAAGGTGGTAAATATATTTGGAAGCAGATTTGAAGCTATACAATTTGATGACTTTACTAAAAGAGTGTGCATAGATAGAGTAGAAAAGATGACTGAGGACTGAGCCTTGCATCACTTCATCATAAATCAGAGAGAAAAGAAGGAAACAGCATGAGAAACAGGCCTGACCAGTGAAGTAGAGGAACCTAGAGGGTCTGAAATGTTGGGAGCCCAGCAACTAAAGTACACCAAGGAAAAGCCAGGTGTCAACTCTGTCAAATACTGTTCACCGGTAAGTTCAACAAAAGGCAGACTGAGAATTGATCATGATATTTGATACTGTGGTCATTGGTGAACTTTCTGTACATTTCTAATGACATGATGGGGCAAGCCTTATTGATATATGGGTTAAGAGAGCATTGGAAAGAGGTACTGGTGAGTGGTATTGAGAACATTTCTGTGGAATTATGCTGCAAAGAGGAATGAAGGAGAAGTGGGTGAGTAGCTGGCAAGGCAATCATTATCAACAAACAACTTAATTTTTTAAAAAATTAATGTATTTGAAATGGAGAGAGAGAGAGACAGAGAGATCTTCCATCTGCTGGTTCTCCTCATCTCCCCTCAAAATGACTGTAATGATGAGGCTGGAGGAAGCCAAAGCCAGGAGCCTGGAATTCAGTTTGGGTCTCCTGAGTGGCTGGCAGGGACTCAAGTGCCCTCCAGGGTGCACAATGGCAGGAAGCTACCATCAGAAGTGGAGCCAGCACTTCAATATGGGATGTGGACATCCCAAACATCACCTTAACAGCCAGGTGAATTCTTTTTTTACATCAGTGAACTAACAGTATGTTCTTTGCCAATAAAAATTATATAATGCAGAACAAAATAATTATATAGAGGGAAATGAGAAATGGTAATGTCCTTGAATAGATGAGAAAAGTATGGGGTCTAGTGCCTAAGTAGAAGGCTGGCTTTGGATAATTCCTCAGTAATAATATATGGGAAGGCAGAATATGTAGGCGTAGATCCTGTCAAGTGAATAGGTATGAGATTGGGAGTCTAGGAAGTTCTTTGTGAATTCTTTCAAGTTTCTCAAGGAATTAAAAAGCAAGTCAATATGTTAAAAATGGTCAGAAAAAATTCTGAAGGTTTGCAGAGAAAAGACAAATGTGAAATCATCATCTAAAGAGAATGATAGCTTTTGGGAAGTATAGTTAGATGAACTTGCAATAGCAAAGGAACCACTTGAAGTATTTGGCCATGAATTTGTTTAAACCAGTCAGCATAGTTACATTTTCTTTCAGCTTCAGCTACATCAATGTAAGTCAGGGTAAAGAGTTGTATTCTCACAGGTTGTGGTTTGGATAAACAAGGGAAAGGCATGAGAGAAAAACAAAGAAGCTGAGAACACATTCAAGGTAGTTGTAATGAATGACAGCAAATTATAGTGCATATGTTCAGGATTACCCCTTGAAGTGACAGCTTACTCTTCTCTTAACTGAAAGAAAAAGTTTAAAATTCTGTGATTTTTAACATTTTCAAAAGAATAAAAACCATGGAAATTGCCCAAGGGGGAAATTATTACTTGAATGAGTATGTGATCAGTGTGCATAATACATATTTTAATTTACTTTACTATATCTATTAAGAGAAAAATATAGCTTCAAATGATATATTATTTGATTATAATGTTTTAAATATATTAATGTTGTAAAGAAATAGTTCTATCTCTAATTGAAACTCATTGCATAAGATATCCATTAACCAAACATGTCTACTTAAATTGAAGTTAATTAAAATTAAAAATTCTGTTCTTCAGTGGCATTAGTTGCATTTCTAGTTCTCAGTAATAGCCTGATTATTAAATAGCATAGATATAGAACATTTTCATCATTACAGAAAGTTGTAGTAGACAGTGGTGATATAAATAAGTATAAACAGATTAAAGCATTTGTTCAAACTCAAATAAATAATGGAAGAACTCAAATGCCTTGAGTTTTAAATTCAATGTGCTTTTTACTTCTGCCTCTCAATACTCAGAATAAAAATTCTGATTCTAGGAAATCTCATAAAATAATGTAAAATAAAACCTTTCATCCTTCAACTCGCCTCAAAAACACTATTCCTCAAAATGAAAGTGCTTTAAAAATGTTTGACTTCACCTTTAACATTTGAAGGATAAATTGGTAATATAGTGACTTTTAAAGTCTCACTCTCAATACATTAATATTTTCAATGATTTTTTTCCAAATAACATCAATTAAAGAATTTCTTATTACTTCAAGAAGCATTATATTACCTTTTGCAATATTATTAGGATAAAGATATACATAAGTATAGAAATTAGACAATCTACAGTCCTTAAAATTACTGCTTAAGCAATTTTATTTATTTTAGTAAGAAATCAACTGAAACTGTGTGGTTGCAGTTACAGAAAAAAAGATGAGATAAAGAAAGTAAAAATTATCTAACAATTATGAAATAATTTCAGGATGAAAATAGAAAAGCAAGATGTTTGTATATTTTCTTTAAATTGACCATGGCATTGAAACAACCTTTTAAGCATTCATGGTTGAGTAGTACACCTGCTAATTTGCCCACCTCTGACTAACCAAAAAAACTTCTCAGTCCATTGAATCTGTAAATTGCTTTTGGGAGAATGGACATTTTGATGATATTGATTCTTCCAATCCATGAGCATGGAAGATTTTTCCATTTCTTGGTATCCTCTTCTATTTCTTTCTTTAAGGTTTTGTAATTTTCATCGTAGAGATCTTTAACGTCTTTGGTTAAGTTTATTCCAAGGTATTTGATTGTTTTTGTAGCTATTGTGAATGGGATTGATCTTAGAAGTTCTTCCTCAGCCATGGCATTGTCTGTGTATACAAAGGCTGTTGATTTTTGTGCATTGATTTTATACCCTGCTACTTTGCCAAACTCTTCTATGAGTTCCAATAGTCTCTTAGTAGAGTTCTTTGGGTCCCCTAAATACAGAATCATGTCATCTGCAAAGAGGGATAGTTTGAGTTCTTCCTTCCCAATTTTTATCCCTTTAATTTCTTTTTCTTGCCTAATAGCTCTGGCTAGAACCTCCAGAACTATATTGAATAGCAGTGGTGAGAGTGGACATCCCTGTCTGGTTCCAGATCTCAGTGGAAATGCTTCCAACTTTTCTCCATTCAATAGGATGTTGGCTGTGGGTTTTTCATAGATTGCTTTGATTGTATTGAGGAATGTTCCTTCCAAACCCAGTTTGCTTAGAGTTTTCATCATGAACGGGTGTTGTATTTTATCAAATGCTTTCTCGGCATCTATTGAGATAATCATATGGTTTTTCTTCTGCAGTCTGTTAATGTGGTGTATCACATTGATTGTCTTGCACACATTAAACCATCCCTGCATACCAGGGATAAATCCCACTTGGTCTGGGTGGATGATCTTTCTGATGTGTTGTTGCATTCTATTGGCGAGAATTTTATTGAGGATTTTTGCATCTATGTTCATCAGGGATATTGGTCTGTAATTCTCTTTCAGTGCTGCATCTTTTTCTGGCTTAGGAATTAAGGTGATGCTGGCTTCATAGAAAGAATTTGGGAGGACTCCCTCTTCTTCGATTGTTCTGAATAGTTTGAGAAGAATTGGAGTTAGTTCTTCTTTAAATGTCTGGTAGAATTCAGCAGTGAATCCATCTGGTCCTGGGCTTTTCTTTGTTGGGAGGGCCTTTATTACTGTTTCAATTTCTGTCTCAGTTATGGGTCTGTTTAGGTTTTCGATGTCTTCCTGGTTCAATTTAGGCAGGTTGCATGTGTCCAGGAATCTATCCATTTCTGATAGATAGGTTTCCCTGTTTGCTGGCATACAAGTCCTTGTAGTAATTTCTGATGATTCTTTTTATTTCTGTGGTGTCTGTTGTTACGTTTCCTTTTTCATCTCTGATTTTATTGATTTGGGTCTTTTCTCTTCTTTTTTTAGTTAGTTGGGCCAATGGGGTGTCAATTTTGTTTATTTTTTCAAAAAACCAGCTCCTCGTTTGGCTGATTTTTTGTAATGTTTTTCTTGATTCAATCCTGTTGATTTCTTCTCTGATTTTAATTATTTCTCTTCTCCTACTAGATTTGGGTCTGGTTTGCTGTAGGTTTTCTAGATCCTTGAGGTGAATTGAAAGCTCATCTATTTGGTGTCTTTCCAATTTCTTGATGTAGGCACCTATTGATATAAACTTTCCTCTTAACACTGCTTTTGCTGCATCCCATAAGTTTTGGTATGTTGTGCTGTTATCCTCATTTACTTCCAGAAAGTTTTTGATTTCTCTTTTGATTTCTTCTATGACCCATTGTTCATTCAGGAGCATGTTGTTCAATCTCCATGTGTTTGCGTATGCTCTAGGGATTCCTGAGTTGCTAATTTCCAACTTCATTCCTTTATGGTCTGAGAAGCTGCATGGTATGATTCTAATTCTTTTGAATTTGCTGAGACTTGCTTTATGGCCTAGTATGTGGTCAATCCTAGAGAAGCTTCCATGTACTGCTGAGAAGAATGTAAAATCTTTAGCTGTAGGATTGAAAGTTCTGTATATATCTGTTAGATCCATTTGGGCTATAGTGTCGTTTAAATCTACTGTATCCTTGTTGATCTTCTGACCGGATGATCTGTCTATTTCTGAGAGTGGAGTATTGAAGTCCCCCAGTACTACTGTATTGGGGTCTAAGTCTCCCTTTAAGTCCGTTAATAAATCTTTTAGATAAACTGGTGCCCTGTAGTTAGGTGCATATACATTGATAATTGTTATATCTTCCTGTTGAATTGCCCCAAGTGGTGGAGTTGGAAGCATACCAGGGGATTCCAATTCAATCCCATCGAGGTGGCATGTACCAATGCCATCTCACTGTTCCAGGTGATCAGTTTCAGTTCACAGTTGGTCATGGTGGAGGGACTGGGAGTCAAAGGGAGCACATAGACAAGTCTAGTACCTGCTAACGCTAACCGATGGAGTAAATAAAGGGGAGAGTGATCCAACATGGGAACTGAGATACTCAGCAGACTCATAGAATGGCAGATGTCCTAAATAGCACTCTGGCCTCAGAATCAGCCCTAAAGGCATTCGGAGCTGGCTGAAAAGCTCATGAGAGTATTTCAGGCATGGAAAGCCAAGACACTCTGGCAAAAGATCTCTGCGAGTGAGATCCCAGTGGAAAGAACAGGTCATCAAAGAAGGAGGTACCTTTCTCTGAAGGGAGGAGAGAACCTCCACTTTGACTATGACCTTGTCTAAACAAGGTAAGAGTCGGAGAACTCAGAGGGCTTCCATAGCCTTGGAAACTCATGACTGGAGCATAGGGAGATTACTGATGCCATAGACAGGAGTGTCAATTGGTAAAGTCAACAACAGGAGTCACTGTGCACTTACTCCTCATGTAGGATCTCTATCCTTAATGTGCTGTACATTGAGATTTAATGCTATAACGAGTACTCAAACAATATATTTCACTTTGTGTTTCTATGGGGGTGCAAACTGTTGAAATCCTTACTTAATGCATACTAAACTGATCTTCTGTAAAAAAAAAAAAAGAAATTATCAATTCCCAACTTGACTCTCACTGGGATTAAACATGACAATAGGTCTGCTCTGATTTCATCATCATTTAAAAAAAAATCATCTATTATTTTTCACTTTATGTTTCTGTGTGGGAGCAAACTGTTGAAATCCATACTTGATGTATACTAAGCTGATCTTCTGTATATTAAGATAATCAAAAATGAATCTTGATGTGAATGGAAGGGGAGAGGGAGTGGGAAAGGGGAGGGTTGTGGGTGGGAGGGACGGTATGGGGGGGAAGCCATTGTAATCCATAAGTCGTACTTTGGAAATTTATATGCATTAAATAAAAGTTTAAAAAAAAAAAAAAAACTTCTCAGTCCAGGGCTGAGTCAATGAGGCAATCTGTCACTTTAGGTAGAACAGCAGAGTCAAACCAGATTGGATTCCACAAGGGCAGGGCCATAAGCAAGGGTGAATAAATGATAGTTGAGATGGTTCTGGGAGGAGATTAAGCAGAAACAGTGGTGACAATATGAGGAATAGACTTGATATTTGGTCACTGCTCTGAACACTCACACATGTGGCAAGAAAATGACCCCAAGCATTCTTTATTTCAATCTTTCATGATTTTGTGATGGGTAGGATACACGTTTAATTTTAATTAAAATTAGAAAATTTAAATTAAATTTAATTTTAATTAAAATTAGAAAATTTAAATTAAATTTAATTTTAATTAAAATTAGAAAATTTAAATTAAATTTTAATTAAAATTAGAGAATTTTAATTAAATTTAATTTTAATTAAAATTAGAGAATTTTAATTAAATTTAATTTTAATTAAAATTGGAAAATTTTTGCAATTTTTATATCATACAACCACTCAAAATTTATATAAATATAATATTTGTAATTTTTAAAAGCTCTTCCCAAATTTTACTCTGATTAGCAGTATTAGAATTTTCTACATAACATGAGTAAGCATGGCTTTGAATTTTCCTAATACTTGCCAATTTTAAAGTGATGGGCCAGTGATGGGATTTTTCTCAGGCCTTATTTTATAGTGTTAAAATTTTAATTTTTCTCTGGTGTAGTATGTTTCAACTTGGATCTAAAATCCTTTTGCTTACATGGAACTGCTAAATTTAATGGTTTATCATAAAAAATGCCAAATTTCTCTGTGAGGCATATTGGGTTGTAGCAGAATCAAGAAAAATTTTGTAACTTCATGCTTCTGCTTTCTTAGAGGTTATAATTTAATCACTTGAATATTTTGATGGATTCTACTATGTTATGACTTGCATTTAAATAATAACAGCATACTGGGATTTTAAAAAATGTTTTTTCAAATATACATACCTGGGAAGGAACATTTTTGGGCGGCTCTATTCTAATGCTTGGGTCCCATTCTCCAGGAGGGAGAACAGTAACCTGATCCAGAAATTCGTCAATTCCTGATACCAGGTCATTACGATCTTTAGCTTTGTAAGCAACATCATGAAATACCTATAAAAGGAAAACAAGTGCCATTTAGAGTTAAAACCAATTAAAACTTATAATTTTTTTATTTCCCAGTTTTCTCAATCTGATTATAACAATTTAAGAAATAGGCAGCTCTGACTCTAAAATTTGTAATGTAAATAAATAAATAAATAAATAAAGTTATGTCTTTTGCAACAAAATGGATGCAATTGGAGATAATTATGGTTAATTAAACAAGTCAAACCCCCAAAAAATCACATTTGTGATATCATACCATGATTTGTGGTAGCTAATGTATACGACACAAAAAAGTGAATGTGTAAGAGTGAAATTGACAATTTTGATTTGATTATTGTTTATAGTCCTTGGCTATATTCCTGTAGAACAGTGGTCTTTCTACTTTTTACTTATTGAATACTATATGTGGCCTGAGCCGCGGCTCACTAGGCTAATCCTCCGGCTTGTGGCACCGGCACACCCAGTTCTAGTCCCAGTCGGGGCGCCGGATTCTGTCCCGGTTGCCCCTCTTCCAGGCCAGCCCTCTGCTATGGCCCGGGAGTGCAGTGGAGGATGGCCCAAGTGCTTGGGCCCTGCACCTGCATGGGAGACCAGGAGAAGCACCTGGCTCCTGCCTTCGGATCAGCGTGATGCGCCCACTGCAGCGCGCCGGCCGTGGCGGCCATTGGAGGGTGAACCAACAGTAAAAGGAAGACCTTTCTCTCTGTCTCTCTCTCGCGCACTGTCCACTCTGCCTGTCAAAAATAAAATAAAAAAAAAAATACTATATGTAGTGGAGTATTAAACATATACTTATAAATTGAAAAGATGTCATCATGAAAATTAAAAGAAAGGAAGGAGGAGGGAGAGAGGAAGGGAAGTATCACTATGTTCTTAAAATTGTATCTTTGGGCTGGCACCACAGCTCACTAGGCTAATCCTCCACCTGTGGCACCGGCACACTGTGTTCTAGTCCCGATTGGGGCGCCGGATTCTGTCCCCATTGCTCCTCTTCCTGTCTAGCTCTCTGCTGTGGCCCGGGAAGGCAGTGGAGGATGGCCCAAGTGCTTGGGCCCTGCACCTGCATGGGAGACAAGGAGGAAGCACCTGGCTCCTGGCTTTGGATCAGCACAGCACGCCGGCCGTAGCGGCCGTTGAGGGGTGAACCAATGGAAGGAAGACTTTTCTCTCTGTCTCTCTCTCTCACTGTCTAACTCTGCCTGTCAAAAAAAAAATTGTATCTTTAACATACATGAAATCTGTTCTCTTTATGTTAATAAAATATATTTAAATATAAGGGTTTATTTCATTAATTCACACAGATACCTATTTTTCTTATCATTGCAGAATGAACACTGAAATTTCTGGAGGCAAGGAGTGAAGAAGAGGAAAGGGAGTATGAAAGGAAGCTTATTAAATTAGAATTAATGATTTAAGTTGGGCGAAGGTTATCAGTAGGTGAGTAACTGAGAATTTCTGGAGGAAGTCCTTGCTTTAAAACAGAGATCTAAATTTGTAGCATGATTAGAAACATTAATAATATTTATACTGTGGCATATGTAAACTAATTTAAAGCTCAACTTTTTTCTAAGTTTGAAAAAAATAATGTTATGTTAGTGTCGTATTGGATATTCCAGATATATTTCATATATACAGAAAGAAGAATGTGTTTTTATATTCTGCCTATACACACACACTCCTGTGCACACACCCACATGCACACTCCCATTGTGCCAGTCAGTCAAGTTGTTCACCAGTATTCCTGATCTTCTTCTATACATATGAGAGGATTGTACTGCTCTGCCTTATTTGATATGTGGATTTGCTGTGTTCTGTTTCAGTGTTCACATGTCACTTCTGAATGGAAATGATGAGAACCAGTGTGTGACTTTTCACACTTACCTGTTGTCTGGCTTAGTGACAGAAAACTTAGGTCCAGATAGACTTTCACAAGTCTGTCTGCCTGAGTGACTATAAAGAGCAGAGCCCCTCTGCTAGCCCATCAGGGTCATCCAACATGACAGAAATGAACTTTTTCATGTTAAGCCTCCAAGATTTTTGTTGGTTGTTCCTGCAATATAACCTAATATCTCCTGATTGAAGTACAGAGCAATGATATAATAAGTGGGGAAAACCAAAATAAGGATAAATAAGAAAAGTTAATTTATATGAAACATCATTTAAATATTGATGATAATTTTCATGGTTGACATAAGATGAAATGGAACAAATACTTGAGGTTAGGGACTCATATTATTCACTATGCTGGCCTATTTTACAGTGACAGGACATCTCAAAATTTCCAGGAAAATTCTGCTTTCAAATATTCTATCATTTTTAAAAGACTTGCTTATTTCTTTATTTGACAGACAGAGAAATTTTCCATTTACCGGTTCACTCCCCAGATGGCCCTAGTAGCCAGGGCTGGTCAATGCTAAAACCAGGAAATCCATCCAGGTTTCCCACACGAGTGGCAGAGGCCCAGACACTTGAGACATCCTCTGCTGCCTTTCCAGGCACATTATCAGGGAGAATGATGGGTAGCAGAGCAGCCAAGATTCAAACTGGCACTCATATTTAGAATGCCCACATTGCAAGCAGTGGCCTAATCCACTGCTCCACAACACCAGCCTCTCTCAATTTAACATGCTGACAGGGTGATAAAAACACTCATTTAAAAGACTTTTTCTTGATTTTCCAATTAGAAACACTACATCAAATATCACACTAACATGATAAATATAGTTACATTACAATATCAAAAATATACTAATAGCTTAGCTGTATTTTAAGAAGTAGATTTTAAAAATATTAACATGGCAAGCCATTTATTCTATTACTAATATCCTCTTCTAAAGTCTCTAAGTGGCCTTGAAATCTGATCTGAGTACTTAAGGATTGCAAATGTTCTGAGACTAGGATTTTGGTGTAATAAGTCCTAGCATCATTTGCACTCTCCCAGTAGACCCTGGGGAAGGGCTCATGTACAACAGACAGTCCTGGAGCCACAGCTATTGGTGCCAAAATTCCCAGTATCATTCAGGCTTGCCAGTAGGACAAAGAGACAGCCCCCCTTTATCCCTTAGCACCAAGAATGAGGCCCTGGCTATCACAATCCATAGTGTAACTGTGAAGTCTCTGGGGACTGAAGATATACACCCTAAAAAGCCCACATTAACCTCAAAGTCACACTTCTACTCCCTATGAACTGCTGCAGACTAGAGCACCGTGTTACTTGGGCAAGCTGATACTGATTAAAGCAAAGAACTCACTCAGAGGTGATGCTTCTTGGCTTACCTAGAACCAAAGCCAAAGCAACAAACCAAGTGATACCTGTATTCCCAGTAAACAATATGCTCTTTTCTAATAAAACCTACTTCAGAAAGAAGAGGGACCATTAGACTAGTTGCATGGATGTTGATGTAGGGAAATAGGAAAGATGAAGAAGCAAGGTATAAGGATGTCTCCAAAAGAACATAACAGTTCTCCAGAATTAGATCATGATCTGATGTAAATCTATGAAATGCCAGAAATAGATTTCAAAATAATGAATGTAAGGAAACTCAATGCAATGCAAGAGAATACAGATAGACGGCTTAAAGAAACAAGGAAATCAATAGCTGACATGAATGAAAAATTCATTAAGAAGATAGAAATTATTAAGTGAACCAAACAGAAATTTTGGAGATGAAAACTTCAATGAATGCAATAAAAAACACAATTGAGAGCTTCAACAGAAGAATAGACCAAGTGAAGGAAAGAATTTTTGATCTGGAAGACATTTGAAATAACCAATCAGGCAAAAATGAGAAGAATGAATAAAGCCTATGTGAAATATGGGGTACAATTAAGCAACAAATTATTTCTGTTATACAGATTTCTAAAGGAAATGAGAAGGAAAAGGGTGTTAAAATAAGAGATGAAAAATGGCCGGCACCGCGGCTCAATAGGCTAATCCTCCACCTAGTGGCGCCGGCACACCAGGTTCTAGTCCTGGTCGGGGCACCGGATTCTGTCCCGGTTGCCCCTCTTCCAGGCCATCTCTCTGCTGTGGCCAGGGAAGGCAGTGGAGGATGGCCCAAGTGCTTAGGCCCTGCACCCCATGGGAGACCAGGATAAGTACCTGGCTCCTGCCTTCAGATCAGCATGGTGCACTGGCCGCAGTGTGCCAGCTGTGGCGGCCATTGGAGCGTGAACCAATGGCAAAGGAAGACCTTTCTCTCTGTCTCTCTCTCTCACTCTCCATTCAAAAAAAAAAAAAAAAAAAAAAAAAGAGAGAGAGATGAAAACTTCCCAAGTCTTAAGAGACTTGGACATCCAAGTACAAGAAGCTCAAATTTCCCTTAGCAGATTCAGCCAAAAAAAATCTCCAAGAAGATTTTCTAGTCACAGTGTCAAAAGTTCACAAGTGAAGTACAATGAGAAAATCTTAAAGACAGTCAGAGAAAAGCATCCATTTAATATAAAGGAAAACCAATATGACTAACATCAGACTTCTCAACAGAAACCCTACAGGCCAAAATAGAATGGGATGATATATTCAAGATCTTAAAAGGAAAAAAAAAAAGAAACCCTGCAATCAAGAATATTATAACCAGTGAAGCTATACTTTAGAAGTGAAGAAAAAATAAAGTATTTCCCAGGTATGCAAAAACAGATAATTTACTACCACCAGACCAATCTTACAGCAAATTCTAAAAAGGAGTCCTACATTAAAAATAAACATCATGGCCAGTGCTGTGGCTCCATAGGCTAATCCTCTGCCTTGCGGCGCTGGCACACTGGGTTCTAGTCCCCATCGGGGCGCCGGATTCTGTCCCGGTTGCCCCTCTTCCAGGCCAGCTCTCTGCTATGGCCCGGGAGTGCTGTGGAGGATGGCCCAAGTCCTTGGGCCCTGCACCCGGATGGGAGACCAGGAAAAGCACCTGGCTCCTGGCTTCGGATCAGCGCGATGCGCCGGCCGCAGCGCGCCAGCCACGGTGGCCATTGGAGGGTGAACCAACGGCAAAAGGAAGACCTTTCTCTGTCTCTCTCTCTCTCACTGTCCACTCTGCCTGTCAAAAAAAAAAAAATTGAAAAAAAATAAACATCATAAAAATGCATGACACTACCAAATTTACCAGTACTATGCTGTTTTGATTATAACTGCCCTGTAGTATGTCCTGAAATATGGTATTGTGATGCCTCTGACTTTGTTTTTGTTGTACAAATTTTTTAGCTATTCGAGGTCTCCTGCGTCTCCATATGAATTTCAGCATCATTTTTTCTAGATCTGAGAAGAATGTCTTTGGTATCTTGATTGGTATCACATTGAATCTGTAAATTGCTTTATCTTGCCTAATGGCTCTGGCTAAAACTTCCAGGACTATATTGAATAGCAGTGGTGAGAGTGGGCATCCCTGTCTGGTACCAGATCTCAGTGGAAATGCTTCCAACTTTTCCCCATTCAATAGGATGTTGGCCGTGGGTTTTTCATAAATTGCTTTGATTGTATTGAGGAATTTCCTTCCCAAAAGCAATTTATAGATTCAATGTGATACCAATCAAGATACCAAAGACATTCTTTTCAGATCTAGAAAAAATGATGCTGAAATTCATATGGAGGCGCAGGAGACCTCAAATAGCTAAAGCAATCTTGTACAACAAAAACAAAGCCAGAGGCATCACAACATACTAAGTAGATCTTCTGTATATAAAGATAATTGAAAATGAATCTTGATGGAGAATGGGATGGGAGAGGGGGTGGGAGATGAGATGGTTGCAGGTGGGAGGTAGGTTATGGGGGAAAAAGCTGCTATAATCCAAAAGTTGTGCTTTGGAAATTTATATTTATTAAATAAAAGTTAAAAAAATGCCAAGCTAACTAAGATGAAAAAAAATCAAACAGAAATAAATTAAATTGAAAGTAAGCAAAATATAAATGATCAACAAAGCAATATGCTGTTTTTTAGAAGACCAAAACAATAGACACACCTTTAGCCAGACCAACAGAGATAAAACACAAATAAATAAAATTAGAAATGAAAAAGAGACTTTATACCCAGCAACACTGAAATATAAAGGATCATAAGAAGCTACTATGAACAAAAATGCTAACAAGTTGGAAAACCTAGAAAAAATGGATAAATTTCTGAATCCATATAATCTATCAAGATTAAATCAAGAATAGGTAGAAAATCTAAGCAGACACATAACAAGCAATGAAATCAAAGCAGTAATTAAGTCTCCCCTCAAAGAAAAGTCCAGGACCTGACAGCTTTACTACTGAAAGACACAACATGAAAAGAAAATACAGACCTATATCTCTGATGGTCGTAGATTAAATTTTTTCAACAAAATATTAGCAAACGGAATCCAGTAACATAAGATCATATATCACAATCAAATGAGATTTATTGCAAAGATACAATGATGGCTCAACATTTGCAAATCAATAAGCATCATATGTCACATCTGCAGAATGAAGAACAAAAACTATATGGCAACCTCAATGGTTGTGGAGAAAGCATTTGGCAAGACTCAACATC
This sequence comes from Oryctolagus cuniculus, assembly GCF_964237555.1. Lineage (NCBI taxonomy): Eukaryota > Metazoa > Chordata > Mammalia > Lagomorpha > Leporidae > Oryctolagus > Oryctolagus cuniculus. The sequence continues at coordinate 79,812,533 of NC_091434.1, forward strand.
CCTTCATGATAAAAAAAAAAAAGCTCCACAAATTCAGTATAAAAGGTGCATACTTCAAAATTATAAAAGCTATATATGACAGGTCATCATCAATATCATACTGAATGGGGAAAAACTGAAAATATCTATATCAAAACCAGGATGTATACTTTGACCAATCTTAATATACTATTAGATATATTAGAAAGAGCAACTATGGAGGAGGAAGAAATAAAGAACATCAAAAATATCCATGTTTGCAGATGACATGATGTTGTACAATTACTCTTAGGTGTTTAATTAATGCTATAACTAGTACTCAAATAGTGTTTTACACTTTGTGTTTCTGTGTGGGTGCAAACTGGAAATCTTTACTTAATATATGCTAAATTGATCTTCTATATATAAAGATAATTGAAAATTAATCTTGATGTGAATGGAAGGGGAGAGGGAGTGGGAGAGGGGAGTGTTGTGGGTGGGAGGGAAGTTATGGGGGGGAAGCTATTGTAATCCATAAGCTGTACTTTGGGAATTTATGTTCATTAAATAAAAAAAAAGAAAAAGAAAAACCTAAACATCCCACCAAAAAGATGCTAGAACTGATAAACATTGCAGCAGCCTTTTTTTTTATAAACCTATGATGAATTTGTCAAAAGAGAAATGAAAAAAGAAATCCTACTCACAATAACCATAAAAATCAAATATTTAGGAATAAATTTAATCACAGAAGTGAAAGATCTCTACAATGAAAATTATAAAACATTGATGAAAGAAATCTTCGAGGACAAAACAAATTGTAAATATATTTTCATTAATGGATTGGAAGAATTAATGTACTTAAAATGTCTATACTGCCTTAAGCAAACTACAGATTCAATGCAATACTAATCAAAATACCAATGACATTCTTTATAGAATGAGTAAAAATAATTCTAAAATTCATATGGAATCACAAAAGATTCAGAATAGCCAAAGTGATCCTGAGCAAAAAAAAGTCAATCTGCAGGCATCACAATACCTGACTTCAAAGCAATCATAAAGCTATGGTAATTAAAATAGCATGATACTGGCATTAAAACTGACACATAGAACAATGGAATAGAATAGATAGCCCAGAAATTAACCCATTTTAGCCAACTGATTTTGACAAAAGTACCCAGACCACACAGTGGAGAAAGAATAATCTCTAAAATAAATAGCATTGGCAAAACTGAATGTATATATGTAGAAGAATGAAATTAGATCCCTTTCTCTCACCATATTAAAAAAAAAAAAACTCAAGATGAATCAAAGACCTACCTTTAAGATCTGAGACTATGAAATTACTAAAGGAAAACATTGGGGAACCACTTTAAGACATTGGAGTGGGTGATGAATTTTTGGATATATCCCTTCAAACATGTTTTTACTATTCTTGGATCTATCATCTTTCATATAGAGTTTCTTTGAATGAACATTCAAGATCCTTGGATAAATCCTGTTGGCATTTCCTTTGGAATTGCATTGATTTCTGCCACCACCATTGTTTGCCTCGGCTGTGGCAAAAGTGCCTTTAGTGGCTTCCCTGCTTTTATCCTTGCTTTTCCACAGTCTTCTGAACACTGCACACAAGTGATCATTTACAAATGTAAGACAAATCACGACAATCTCTACTCTAAACCTTCCATTTGATTCCCAAGTCATTTAAAGTCCTTGTATGACCCATGAATACCCTTCACAGCCTGGCATCTCTTATCTCTGACCTCATCTCCTCCTGCTCTCTCCCTTTTCATTCCTGCCTAGCTGTTCCAGGCACAGTCCCCTCTCAAAGTGTTTGCCCTTTTTTATCATTTTGGTTGGGAAGGTCTTCCCTCAGGTCTCTGCGTCATTTGCTCCCTTTCCTCCTTTAGGGTTTTTGCTGAAATATCTCTTCAACAAGACCTTCTCTTACCACTTTAATTTGCAGCTTTTCCCATCCCACCTTTAACTCCTTTTCCTGCTTTCAAGATTTTTTTTCATAGAACTTATTTTCATGCATCATGAAAGTATTTTACTTATTTATATGTTAGTCAATCTTTGTAATATATTATTGGCTCAATGAAAAAGACAGTTTTATTTGCCCACTCCTATATTCCCAGCATCTCTAAGAGTATGTGATAAACAATTCACATTCAATAAATATTTGCTAAATGAGTTAATGAATTAACAAAATGAGGAGGGATTTGTTGTATAGAGACCAAGATCACAATAAAGTCACTATCATCAAGGCACTGTGACATTAGCACAGAGGCAGATAATTGATTTTGGAAAGGCAGGCATTTCTATCAAGTGAAAAAGAGATAGACTAATCAATCAATGTTACTGAGCCAAGTGATTATCTATATAAAAATGAAATAGGATCTGTACCCATAGCTCACATATAGATTGGGATTGAGAAATAAGTATAAAACTCATTGAACATAAGATAGAATAATAAATTTATGAACTCAGGGTAAATAATAATATAAATCTTAGAGACTTATTACCAAAACAAGAATAGAAAAAATTATAGATGTTCTTCATGGGAAAAAAAGAAAGAAGGGATATTTAACAATGTTACATTGCATATATAATAGAATATTTTGTATATGATTACCTTACTAACAGCAGTCTCAGTAGAGTAAGAGTGGCAAAAATCAGACTGCAATAAGAGATGAAAGCTAAAATATTCAGAACCTAGTAGAGACTACTACTTCAAAATTCTTGAGATTCAAATTTAAACACTTCTTCAATGGAAATGCTATGTTACATAGCAGAGATTCTAACTTTAAAGATGAGGAAGACTTGGATATTCATTTCATGTGTATTTCTTAAGTAGCAATATGCACTTGGGCATGCTTTCTGATTGAACAGAAAGGGATAGCGTTGACTTAAGATCTACAAAAGGGAGAAAATTGGCAGCTCAAAAATTCACTATAAAGAAACGTTAATTGCTTGAGGAGATAAATATATTTACCCCGAATGGACATCATACAATATATACATGTAATGAGACATCACATAGTACCCTATACACATATACCATTATACAAATTTTATGACTTTCAAATTTGTTTAAAATAAATGAAAAAACAAAATGAATTTATAAATAATTACTCAGTATTTTTAAATTTTAAGTTCTATTATGGTAAATAACAACATATTAATATGAACTGATGCTCTTTTGGGTGCTTGGTTTTTCAGAATGTAAAGGGATAACTAGTACAAATGCTCATAATAACAAATCATGATTCACCTCTAGTAAAGCTCAGATGTAAAGAAAATGAATTATTAGATTTATTGTACATAAGGTATTTTAACAAATCACATATGTAGTCATTAACTTATTTTTTTTAAAATTTGAACTCTTATTGATCATCAGATATTATGCTAAGTCTGAAAATACAAAGGAAAGATAGTCTACCTACAAGGAGTTTACAATACAAACAGAAAAAAGACAGAGGTAAACTCAGCAAATACTAATTTGAGCACTTGGCAACATCAGGGCACAAAATGAATTTTAAGCAGCAACTTCTCTAATGAAATTCAATTTGGTAATGCAGTGCAATCCACAATTTTTCTACCAAATTAAACTATATAAAAAACTTATTATTCAATTGACTAATAATTAGATAGGCAAAATAATTGTTCCACCTTGGCTTTCAAAAAAAAATTGAATTCCTTTCAAAACCTTATAAACAAGCTTTATAAGTCAGTGTCCTATTATAATTGACATGTCCTATTATAATTAACAGCTCTACTCTCAACTTTTTGGTTGGGTTTCTGCATTTCCATCCCATTACTCATAAAATATTACAAACTGGGGCCGGCGCCGCAGCTCACTAGGCTAATCCTGCACCTGCGGCGCCGGCACCCAGGTTCTAGTCCCAGTTGGGGCGCTGGATTCTGTCCCGGTTCCTCCTCTTCCAGTCCAGCTCTCTGCTGTGGCCCGGGGGTGCAGTGGAGGATGGCCCAAGTGCTTGGGCCCTGCACCTGCATGGGAGACCAGGAGGAAGCACCTGGCTCCTGGCTTCAGATCGGCGCAGCGCGCCGGCCGTAGCAGCCATTTGGGGGGTGAACCAATGGAAGGAAGACCTTTCTCTCTGTCTCTGTCTCTCTCTCTCTCACTGTCTAATTCTGCCTGTCAAAAAAAAAAAAAAAATTACAAACTGTCCTAAGTTGAGCTAACCTTTAAGACTAAGGAATTCCCATCTCAGTTTTCATTAGATGGCTGATACCCATTCACAAATTAGGTATCTCTCATTAGTCAAAGAAATTGATATAAGTGCATTCTCTGTTCTCATTCTAACATGTATACAACATGTATATTTCCCTGTTCTATGTCTGCTTGATTAGACAAACAGTAACTTTGAAATTGACATTTTCCCACTAAGAAAATCTTGATTCCACACTTGGGAAAGGGAGAATGAGAAGGTGAAAGAAAACCTGGGCATACATGCATTTCCCTTGACATAACACGCTTCTTTCATATTATATCCCCTATATCTTATAGGTAATGTACCATCTTTATATCTTAGAAGGGGAGAGAGTTTATGTTAGAAATATACTAAAACATGAAATAAATCTTCCTGAAAATAACAGTATTCATACTTGTAAAATACAAAAAAGAATATTTTTTTGTGATACCATGAAAACGCATGATATTAGTATGGAAACACTAAAAGCAAAGATACAAGGAAAGTCTTTTCATAGAGTTCTAGATCAGGTGTATGGGGCTAATGAAGCTTTTTAGTCATTCTCCTATCTTTTCTCAGGTTTAGTAAATAGAATGTTTCTCATTGCAGTGAATTCAATAGTGTCCTCCCAAAATACATGTCAACCTGAAACCTCAGAATATAATCCTATTTGAAATAAGCATATTTGCAAATGTAGTTAAGGAAAAAAAGGGAGGATGAAATCATCCTGGATTAGGATGTGTCCTAAATTCAGTGGCAGGTATTTATAACATAAAATGCGAAAACAAGAAGAAACACATGGCAGAACAGCACCATGAGCTACCAGAAGCTAGACAGACTAAGAATTTTTCTTCCTGTAGAGCCTTCGAAGGGAGTGTGGCCCTGCTGATACCTTGATGTTAGACTTCTGTTCTCAAAAACGTGAGAGAGAAAAAAAAAAAAAAAAGCTTAGTGTTTCAAGCCACACAGCTGGTGGTAATTTTTTATGTCAGCCATATGAAATTAATGTATTCTTAAGTTGGTTTTTTTTTCTGAAAATTGATGAAAAAATGCTTTTTTTTCCAGTTTTTGTTTTCCTAGAAGTAAATATCAATAGTTATTTCACATAAAAGCATCAAACATAATTTGAACAGATAAGAATTTAGATTGAATCCCAAGCACAAGTTCAAATTTTCAGATTTCATAAACACAGGAAAAGTAGTGTACAATATTCATTGGTCCTTTTTATGGAATTTGAAATATTTTTCATCTATGTTGAATAAGTAACATTATTAAATTATTTAGATGATATCCAAGAAAATATTAAATTCCATTTGTTCATTTACTCCTGAATTTTAAGTTAATGCGAACTTTTGCATCTGCTCTTTCCTTTAACAGGAAATAAGAACACATTTCTGTATCATGCTGGGGAATATAAATCAAATAAAACAGTTATATACTACTACATTTATGTTCTGTTCTTATTTTTAAGATCTTACATTTTTGAGAAATATATCTCTGAGAAGTTGATGAAAGCTCTTTCCAGTCCAAAAAAAATCTACATACACATTTGCTTATATAAGAAAATGTGTACGCTTTAGGAGGGAGATCACTAAATCCTTGAAATCTATCTACAGCTCCTCTTAGTTTAGATTTTTAAATTGGGGCCGATGTGGTGGCATAGCAGGTACAGCTGCCACCTGCAATGCCAGCATTCCGTTTCAGTGACTGACAGGTCATGTTCCAGTTCCCTGTTAATGGTCTGGGAAAAGAAGGGAAAGATGGCCCAAGTGTTTAAGCCCCTGCCATCCATGTGGGAGACCCAAATGAAGCCTCTGGATCCTGGCTGCAGCCTGCCTCAGGGCTATCTGTTGCTGCCATCTGGGGAGAGAACCAGAGAATGGAAGATCTCTCTCACACCAACACCACCACCACCACCACCACCACCACCATTCCATGATACTCCACTTTAAAAAAAAAATACTCCCAGGTTAAGAACATCTGAATCTACATAAGGGAATTATAGAGATGTGAAAGATATTCTGTAGTTTTTTGGTGTGATGTGTGCTATTAGATAAACTATCATTGTTTTTTCCCTTATACCTTGAAAGTACTTTGCTTAAAACTTGATTTATAATATTGACAATGATGCTTACTTTGGCAGCACATATTCTATGAGGAATATTAATATATTCTAATTTCATTAAATGAATTTTCTTGATAATATGAAGTTTTAAAATATTATATTCATATGTGCTAATTTATTCTGTATTCAAAACAAATTTTTCACAAGGAAATTTTATAGCAGAGTATGAAGGCATGGGATAAATACAGAGAAATCTGGTTCAAAGTAAATTATCATGAAAACAGGATCTCCAAAAGTTATGTGGCCTACTAGGAGAGAATGATCCCAATAAACTTAAAAAAATACCTCATCTGTCATTAGGGTTGCAATTGATCTGCCAATCTCATGGTACTGTTGACCCTTTCCTAGGGGTCCCAGAAGAATGAACAAAAATCTGTAAAAAAAGGAGAAAAAGAAATGTTTCCAAAAAAGAATTATAAAAATAATTTCAGTAGCACAGTATTACTCATATCAAAGTAATTAATTAAATGAGAATTCTGAAATTCTTCCATGGTTTTTAACAGTTCATTATTATTTTGAAACATTTTACAGTGATTGACTCTAATGCTTAAGATTCCTGAGCAATGCAGACATATGGCTATTTTTATCCTAATATTTCCCCATTTAGTTATCTATATAGCCTATGCAGTTGATACTGAGAATTTTAAGGATTCTAAAGTCCTTAGTGGAAGCGAGTGGGAAAGTAAAATATGATTCAACATTTCTGAACTAGAAGGAAGAAAACTCACCTGTATGAAAAATAGAGAATAGTTCAAAGGGGGAAAAAGAGGTAACATAGGAGTATAAACAAAAGCAGAATATATGGTCAAAAATACTAGATATATGTAAAATTTATATTGCCTATAAAAATTATTGTCAGGAATCAAACATCAGTTAGGCAGAATAAAATGAGCTAATAATCTATTAATTCCAATGCTAGGGAAATAAAATTAGCAATTGTACTACAATACTCCATCTAAATTAGCTCGAAGGTCTGGCAAATTCATCATTACAACTTGTACTTTTAAAGAAATCAATATGTTCTCTAACTTTAGAGATGTGGTAATTGCCCTGTCTCTGAGAAGGTCAATGCTTCAGGAAAATTGTGAAAATTAAAGTATGCCCTATATTCTGTGGTATAATTCTATGGTGTTAATTTGTTAAATGGTTTATGCTATAAAATGTGAAGACTAATGGCTTTATTAGGTGTTCTGAAGTAACTACTATAATTCAATCCTTCATTTGGTTATGATTTTAAAAGTTTGTACATATTTTTACATGAGGCAGATATTATACAACCATAATAGGTTATGACACTAATTTTTGTGTCAGTGTTAACTGACTCCAAGTCAATCTGTATTATATAGAAATAGCCACTACACGTTAAAAACAGAAATAGTCTAATATAGTAGCAGATGATTTATCAACTATCATACCTTTAAGTAATCTCTTAACCTATGGTATCTTGCTATTTTTCAGGCTTCTTTTTCATGGTTATTTTTAAAGCCCTAAAAGATTATTTTATGACATTTCTATGTGTTCCCAATATATTCATGGCATGCCCTTTTGTTCTCCTAAGAAGAGATAATTTGGAACCCCGAATAACATGTTTTATTTATCTTACTAATCTTATGTCTGTCATTATTCTCTTTTTCTAACTTATCTGTCATTTTTCACCTTTCTTAACTAAATAGTCTACTCTTTTGATTCTTTCCTTACAGAGTCACTCTATGGTGCCCCTAATTTTTCTTCCATTTTTCTGTACACATTTGCAATGTGTGTAAGAAAAGAGGTCACCTAAACCTGATATTTCTCAAAGGGAGGGCATAAAGTCCCATGATGACTTTTTTTTAGCCCTGCAAATTTTTCTTTTCTGTTCATTGAAATATAGGAACTATTACTGTCGTAAACAGCTACCATTTACTCAAAGTTCATCAGACACCCTCCTAATTTGTAGAATGCAATGACTGCTTTTATTACTGAGAAGAATTCTAGACTGCTAAAATAATGTCTGTATAAGTAGTACATTTGACATCTTAAATCTGAATTCCGGGTTCCCAGAAGCTCTGAATAGTTTATCGGTTGTGCATTAAAAAATATACTCTTAATCACAGTCAGCTGCACTTTGATACACTCAGTTCACCCTTCTCTTTTTAAAAAGAAGTTAGTTTGTATCAGAATCCTCAGTATCCCTCCACCAGAATAGACAGAAACTTCTCTCTATAACCTGAACCGTAACTAGGTTCCTCTCTCAAACCAGAGTCCCACAAAGGAATCCTGAATCTCATTCCAGCCAGTTGAGTCTTAACAAAATGAGGCCAGTCTTGGCTGATCTATTTCATACCTGTGGAATAGCTAATCTGTTATCAAAGCATGAGTGATATCATTTGCTATGTTTTGAGTTAAGGACAGAGATCTACACAGGGAACTTATTCTAGAAACCTAGTTGCTATAACACCTGCCTGTTTATCACTTTATCTTGGCTAAAGCATTCAATGTTTGGAAGAGGAAGCACTCTGGAATCATGAGACAGCCCTAGTGTCAAACACAAGCCTTCAGCATATAGGAAATGAGGCCCTAGACAATATGTTTCACTGTGTATACAAGACCAGAGTTAAGGCTATCTGTGTATAGGAATCATATTTAATGGTGGCAATGGGGGAGAAAACAAGGTTCCTGAATAAGTTACTGGGAACCTGATGTGCCAAGGAAATCAATATTAGTTTATTTCATCTTTCTTTCATTCTTTTTTTTACAGTATCTACCCATGGAAAGCACATATTCATAAAAATAGGGAGAATGATAATGTTACTTAATTGCACTAGAATTTTGAAGGCCTACTCTTACATAAGCAAAACTGTAGAAACTGATCTTTGAGCTAGACCACATTCCCATAAAGAATTCTCTTTCATAAGCATATAGTTTAATGTAATCTTTGAGGAATTTACCTAAAACATAAAAAAGGGCTTGTATAGTTAAACAGATCAGCGCACCTCAAGATGGGAAGCATGCTTAAAATAAAACACAGATGTTTGAAAGGGAGGAGCAAACGATAGACTTATTATTCTCCACAAATGAAAGAGACAACTATTTTGTGAGTTACACGTTAGTTACTAGCCAAAACTCCAGTGGAAAATGATATTTAATCCTCATTTTTCCCCAAAACAATAGCTTATGGCAAATTTTCAAAATGCTCTTATACTCTTTACCTGGTTGGAATTGGGACTTCAGCCAGTCCTTGAAGCAAGACAGCTGGCGACAACCTGACAAACGCCACTACAGTTCTATCCAAGAACTCCAATTCTCCCACTAAGATGTTTGACGCTTCAGCACCTGGAGGAATTTTTTTCATAAAATGTAGATCGACCTGTGAGCATTGCAAAGTAAATAAAAGGATATCAAAACTGGAAAAACTGGATAAACCATATCCTAGCAGGGTGCTTCACATAAGATAACCCATCTATATCTATATAAACAGACACACAACATCTCATTTGCCCTTTTGTCTATAAAAATAACTTTTCCTTTACTTTTGTGTTATTTTAATTTGACATTAATAAGATGAATACTGCAGTTTTTTATCCATAATTCCTTTTAGAAGAATATTCTTTAGTATCAGCAACCTTGAAATTTTAGGTGGGACAGTATATGCTGTTAAATTCACATTAACCACAACTTAATTAGTATTTGTCAATAGATTTAATATCTTCATAATACATTATCTTAAATTCTGTATGATATATATTTCAATTAATCCTCAAAATATGCATATTTCAAAATATATGTAACATGTTTCTCTTTATAGTACGATTTATGATTTTAGCCTTCATCTTTATTACTATTGCCTTGTATTCTTTACATTCTGTGTGGCCTGATAATTCTTCAACTCTCTACTTTCTCATCTGAGAATTTAGATTTCACAGAGTAGAGAGAACAAGAATTAAAGTATTAATATTTGGAGCTGCTGAAGTTCTGATATGAGATGTCTGTGATTGAAATGAATGCACATAAAACATGAGTGATCATTAACAAGAGAGGGTATAAGCTGAACAGATGAAGTTTGACAAATGAATGTAAAATATCTTTAAGAATAGATAGCACTTTTGATGAATAGGACATAAGTAAAAACTAAGCACTGACTTCAAAATAAATTTTATAAGGCCTATTTCTTGTTTCTGATTCAACTGAGTTGCTTTTTATGGAACTGTCTTCAGGGGAATAAGAATTTATGTGCTGTACTAATTGGTTTTATGCTCTGTTAATGAAATGGGGACCAACGATTGAAGCAAGAATAGCCAAGAGAGAGATGAAAGAGCTCTGGCAACTATAAGTGAGACTGAGATTTTTTTAGGCCAAATATTTTTTTATGTTTGATGATTTGAGCATACTTTTCCAAGAAGTTTAAAATGACAAATTTTAAACTTTTAGGAGTACCTTAGAAAATCCATAGCCAAGTTAGTAACTGCATTGCTTTCTGAAATTGAGACCTCAGTAAATCTATTTAGAAGGCTTATAATTAATTCTATAGCCCAAGGTATGGAATATACATTTGATCACAAGGATAAAATATAAAAAATAACTGTAGTACTCCATCCATCAAAAAATCACATAGAACCAATATTATATTTTATTTTTTAAAGATTTATTTATTTATTTGAAAGAATTACAGAGAGAGAGGAAGAGAGAGAGAGAGAGAGAGAAATCTTCTATCCACTGATTCACTCCCCAAAAGGCGACAACGACCAGGGCTGGACCAGGCCGAAACAAGGTCTCTTACATGCGTTCAGGGGCCCAGGCCCTTGGGCCATCCTCCACTATTTCCCAGTCACATTTGCAGGGAGCTAGGTTGGAAATGGAGCAGCTGGGACTTGAAGCAGAACCCATTTGGGATGCTGGGGTCACAGGCAGCAGCTTTGCCAACTATGCCACAGCATTGACTCCCCAATATTATATTTTAAAGGAAAGGAAGAATTATTTAACAAAGCAAAATTGCTTACAAAAAATATAGGATAATTATAAATTTCAAATTTTAAATCTATAAATATACCTCCAAATATAAATTTGAAAAGTCAAAAAAATACATTGGAAATGTTATATAGTAGATACAGAGAAATGCAAATCAAAACCACAGTGAGGTTTCAACTCACCCCAGTTAGAATGGCTTACATACAGAAATCAACCACACAAGATGCTGGCGAGGACGTGGGGAAAAAGGGACACTAACCCACTGTTGGTGGGAATGCAAACTGGTCAAGCCACTATGGAAGTCAGTTGGGAGATTCCTCAGATACCTGAATATAACCCTACCATTCAACCCAGCCATCCCACTCCTTGGAATTTACCCAAAGAAAATTAAATTGGCAAGTAAAAGAGCTGTCTGCACCTCAATGTTTATTGCAGTTCAATTCACAATAGCTAAAACATGGAATCAAACTAAATGCCCATCAACAGAAGACTGGATAAAGAAATTATGAATATGTACTCTATAGAATACAATACATCAGTAAAAAAAAAAAAATGAAATCTGGTCATTTGCAACAAAATGGAGGAATCTGGAAAACATCATGCTGAGTGAAATAAGCCAGTCCCAAGGGACAAATATCATATGTTCTCCCTGATCAGTGACAACTAACTGAGCACCTAAGAGGAAACCTGTAGAAGTGAGATGGACACTGGTGAGAAACAGTGACTTGATCAGCCCTTGTCCTGACTGTCGAGGAATAATTTACTATTTTATTCCTTTTAGTATTTTTTGTTCTACTTAATACCATTGATTGAACTCTTTAATCAACACACAATTATTCTTAGGCATTTAAATTTATCTGAAAAGGAAAAGTGATCCCCGTTAAATATAAGAGTGGGAATAAGAGAGGGAGATGTACAGTTCAGCACATGCTCACTCGGACTTACCCCTAATGGTAGAGCTAGAAACTTGCCAGGGGATTGCAATTCAATCCCATCAAGAACATAATCTTTTAACTTATAGGCAACAAAAATGTTTACTTGAATAAATAAAGTTTCATGAAGTTCATTATGTAATATTGTTTAAGATTTAAAGCAAGATTTTAGAGTCAGAGACCTCTAGCCAGAGTGGCATGGAGGAGTGCTTTTGTATTTAGTTTTCAAGGTAGGAGAAATGCACACATTAAAAATACTTTAAAATGTAATGCTTTACATTTTTACTATAATGCAGTTTCCCAAGAAGGGAATAAAAGATGTTCCATATACTATTTTACCCATGAGAAAACATAATAATATAATCTTCATAAGGTTTTCAGGGCCTAGGAGAATAAACAGTTCACCACCCTACTCTACCTTCCAGTGGTATACAAACCAATTATATAATATTAATATACTGAACCAGATCTTAAAATAAGAAATGAGATTTTTAAGAAAATTTATAATTGATAATCAAGATGAACTGTATTAGTAATACCTGAAGCTTAAATTTGACATAGAAATCTTTCTTTAAACTCATTTATTACTCCACACATGCTGTGGTCTTGAGTATTAAAGTCTGTGACTCAGACAAGTAGCAGTTAAAAAATATCTGCCTTTAGATGATATTTAATTAAATCAGGAAATTAATAGTATATGTTAAAAATAGTCTCATTTTATAACAGAAAAGATATGATTTTTTAAAATTACCCACCTACTATGTAATTAATACCAATTATTTAGAAAAGCATCAAAATACAGAGAATTTAATTTCAAGAGTAGTAATTGGACTTAAAATATAATCTATTACAGTTACATATCAAGGGTAGTCATTAAGCTATATTCTTCCTCAAGCAGGCATGTATTTGGGAGATAATAAATAATATATTATATAACTATATTATTATATATATCTGTATATTCTATTAATCCTGGGTAGCTATATATTTTTATATTTTTATTACTAAATAAGCCTTGAAAAATCTTATTTGGCAATGTACTTTTTTAATACAATGTTCAAAGACCATGACTTAACATTCATAAGATTGTAACTACCTAAAACAGCCTGGGGACCTAGGTTAAATTAAGATAATCTTCAGGTGGACTCAAACACTTGGAATAGACATAGAAATCCTGGCATTTTCTGATCCCCTGAACAGGCTCTTGAAGGAACCAAGCTACACTCTAAAGTCTAGATTTGCACTCATGTTTCTGGGTACTCCAAACCCCACTTTTACACTAAGAAGGGGAAGCTCTTTTACTTTTAGACATTCAAAATGTGAATGAAAAACAGTTGTATCTCAAGGAAACAAGATTATACAGAAGACCACAGTGGAGATAGAAGTGTCTGGACAACGTACATACCAAGAGATGCAAGAAAAACTGACAGAATTTTAGGGAGAAAGTTTAACCCCTATTCCCATTTTAAAATTCAAGAAATTTAAGAGACCCTCAATGTGGGGAGCAACTCGGACTAGACTAAGTTACTGGAATTAAGACTTATTCTATGCATCTGCTCTCCCACAATATGGCGCTGGGAGAGGAGGAAACAGCTTCTACACAGCTGCCTCCAGTTCAACCAATAAACAGCAGGACCTGCTCCTGATTGCAGGAGAGCAGCGTACTCGGCGTGTGGGTAGCAGAGTTGGGATTGGCGGAAGAGGACTATAAAGGAGGAGAGAGACAACATGCACCGGGAACATCTATCTGAAGGAACACCTGTGCAGCCCCCGAGAGAGCCGGCCAGCGGTGTGCCGCTCCCCCGCGGAAGTGGGGAAAGTGGCAGGGGGAACCACCCTTCCACGGAGGTGGAAGGGACGGTAGCCAACCCGGGAAGAACCAGCAGCAAACCCGGGGAGGGCCGAGCAGACCAAAGAACAGCGCAGGGTCCTGTGTCGTTCCCCCTCGAAGAGGGGGAGTGACACCTCAAGAACTTATGTCTGTTTTTTTTTTTTAAATTTACTTATTTGGGGGCCAGCGCTGTGGTGCAGCTGGTTAACACCCTGGCCTGAAGAGCTGGCATCCTATAGGGGCGCCGGTTCTAGTCCCAGGTGCTCCTCTTCCGACCCAGCTCTCTGCTATGGCCTAGGAAAGCAGTAAAAGATGGCCCAAGTCCTTAGGCCCCTGCACCCACGTGGGAGACCCGGAAGAAGCTCCTGGCTCCTGGCTTTGGACTGGCGCAGCTCCGTCCGCTGCGGCCATCTGGGGTGTGAACCATCGGATGGAAGACCTCTCTCTCTCTGCCTCTCCTCTCTCTATGTAACTCTGACTTTCAAATAAATAAATAAATCTTTAAAAACTTTACTTATTTGAAAGCCAGAATTATACAGAGGGAGGAAGAGACATGCAGACAGACACACACACACACACACACACACACAACACATAAACACGGAGAGAGAGAGAGAGAGAAAAATCCACCATCCACTGGTTCACTCCCCAAATTCCCACAAAGGGTACAGCTGGGACTGGCTAAAGCCAGGAGTTTGGAACTCCATTTGGTTCTCCCACAAGGGTGGTAAGGGTCCAAAATATTTGGGCCATATTCTGCTGCTGCCCTGGACACATTAGCAGCAATCTTTTTAGGATGTGGAGTAGGTAGGACTTGAACTGGTGCTCAGATGCCTGCATTGCAGGTGGTGGCTCAACCCACTGAGCCACAACTCTGGCCCTGAGAAATGATGTCTTGAGAAAAACTGGCCAGTGATCTTGAGTAGCTCTCTTAATCTCTCTGGGATTTGGCTTTCTCACTAACTCAGTGAGAGGATGTCTAAGGTTTCCTACAGTTCTACAATGTAATAATGCAACTCTTTGTAATACATTTCACATTCTTTTTTTTTTTTTTTTTTTGACAGGCAGAGTGGACAGTGAGAGAGAGAGACAGAGAGAAAGGTCTTCCGTTTGCCGTTGGTTCACCCTCCAATGGTCGTCACAGCTGGCGCGCTGCAGCCGGCGCACCACGCTGATCCAATGGCAGGAGCCAGGTACTTATCCTGGTCTCCCATGGGGTGCAGGGCCCAAGCACTTGGGCCATCCTCCACTCTACTCCCTGGCCACAGAAGAGAGCTGGCCTGGAAGAGGGGCAACCGGGACAGAATCCGGTGCCCCAACCGGGACTAGAACCGGGTGTGCCGGGGCCACAAGGCGGAGGATTAGCCTAGTGAGCCGCGGCGCCGGCCAATACATTTCACATTCTGACAACAGAGGCAGAAGAAAGTCTTCTGTACACAGAAAATTATGTGAAACCTTCTTTGGATCATTTGAAATAGGAAATATATGAACTACATAAAATAGCTGTCTTCTATGGTCAGTTTGTGAAACAAAGAAACATACTGTCTTGACACATCTGCTTCTTGAATACACTATAAGAAGAGCTAAATCCAGACAGCTAAGATAATCCTTGAATGAGTAAATTTGATGGGCCTATCCATGGAAGGGATTCAATATATGTAGATAACATATAGTATCAAATCACATGAAATGAATAGCCTTTCTTTAACTTAACTACTCTAAATTTGATGGGGTGTGGAAGCTACATATTAAAGCTTCAAATACCTAAATGGACAAAGAAACCTAGAAATTAGCTGAGCTATGATAAATTCATTGATAAATTGAACTCATTAAGCTAAAAGATGTTTAACTCACACAACTGCAGTATCTAGCAGTAAAATCTGTTTCCACAATGATAAATCACAACTGTTCTTTCCAAACCCTACTTCTCTACCTTCTTAAGCTATAAAGAGTTCATCTTTTTTTTTTTTTTTAATTTCAAAACTAAAGGCCTAAATGTTCTTGCAGGATACATTCAACAAATTCATCCCAAATACTCTTCAAGACACTAAAGACCCAGTAAAGATCAAAACATATTAAATCCTGGTCCGGCATTTGACACCCCTGTTTCCAGTATAATTAACAACAATATCAGTAGTAGTACTAACATTTTGCTGAGCACTTACTATTTGCCCAGTACTTTTCCAGGCTCTCTTTTTATATTATGTCATTAAACTCTACAATGAAACTGTAAATAGTTATTAATCATTATTTTATAAGTAAGAAAGCTGAAATTTAGAAAAGTTCTCCAATATCAGACAGCTTACAAATGATAGAGTGATGATTAAAGATCTCTTTCTTAAAAAGCTATGCTCTTTCCAATGTGTCATATTAAAGACTAGGAAGACACTTGGATAGCACTAAGCAAGAGATTCTAGAAAGTTTAATTTGATTATTAAAACAGGAATGCATCAGTGAATGGAAATGCAATGAAGAAT
The DNA here is from genome assembly GCF_964237555.1 of Oryctolagus cuniculus. NCBI lineage: Eukaryota > Metazoa > Chordata > Mammalia > Lagomorpha > Leporidae > Oryctolagus > Oryctolagus cuniculus. The sequence continues at coordinate 79,829,014 of NC_091434.1, forward strand.
AAAAGGATTAAAGGAAGAAAATCTATTTTTCACTTTCTGTACTCATGATTGTTGTGAGGAATCTGAAGATGAGACAACCGTCTCCAGTTGGCAATATTCCTTTATGTTCCTAAGTGATAAAGAGTATTTATGAAGGATGCAAAGATAGGTCACACAACTTAAAAAAATTAATATGGAGATAGAAAATTCAATGTAATAGGGTTATATTACTTTTAAAAGTTAAAATATAATAGATTTCAAAGGATGAACTATGTGGTTTATAATCATTATTTTTGAGGCTGTTAAATTTGCCCTTGTTAGACTGTTAATGCTTGTATAAATAAACAAGAAACTTTTATAATTGCTGTTAAGATATTGTGTCAATTTAAGAATGTCAGAAATTAAAGATACAGTAGTTTGTGACAATTTTATTCCAACTTGCAGATGAATGAAGATGTAATGTTTTAAAAGGTAACTTTTAAAGTGGCAGATGGAATACATTTGAATTGACCTTAATATTTGAATCACATGCCTCCACACAGTGAAATGAGCTTTGAACCACTGTAGAAATATATCCCAAAAATGCCCTCACCTCTCTCTCTTGCTGGTGTGGAGGTCCTTTTTCATGCCTTTGTTTCATCCCACATGGACTAGTTTGCCCCTTTTGTTGGCCTCCCAGTCCCTGCACGCATAATTAACAGACTTAAGCTGGTACACCATGCTCCCACAGAGACTCCACCAGGCACCAGAGAGCATGCACATAACTAGAATTAGATCATGTAGGCATTGACATGGGGACTCGAACACAGGTCAAAGGTTCAGAACCTTGATTCAGGTTACTTCCTTTATGGCTGCTGCACATTCCCACCTCTTCCCACTGTTACAGTTATTGCTAGTATTAAGGGAATTGTTAAAATATTTCACTGAGTTACTACTCAGAGTTGCAGCCACTCAGATAAGGAGAGTGGTCCACCCTCCTTATTTTTGGTCATATTGAAACTCCTCTTTTCAACTCTTACTGTGCCATTATGTAACAACAGTGCATATACAATACCAGGAATATGTTAGCCAAAAGCGCATTATATCCACTGACTCATTATTTTCTCAAAACAGATTCTGTCTCCAGTTAGAGGTGTCCCTCCACATACTCAGTCCTTAATACATTTTTATTCAAAACTCTGTACAGTTTTACCTTGTTTGCACAAGATTTCCTTACACTAATGCCTTTCTCCGTATTATAATTACAATGAAGCATTACATTATGAAATGCTTTCCCACAAATAGAGAAAAAGTAATTATGAAAACAAAATGAGCAACAATTTTAAACAATAACTTAAATTTCTTTAGTATTTTCCGTAAGGTTCCTGTTCTTGTTATTGGAAGAGATACATTCTATCAAGTGGCTGAACCCTGAAGATTATGAGTAAAATCCTGTGGGCTTAATGAAATAGAAATAATAATTTAAAAATTTGACAGTTTAAAGCTTTGGCTAAGAAACAAAAAAAGTACATGTTAAAAATTGTGTCAACACCTTTTAAAATGGGTAGTAATCTCTAGTAGCAATTTAGCAGCTTACTTAGATGAGAGGGAAGAATGCTTACCTTGCTAAAATCAACAGTGCTGTTTTCTCTGCTAACATCATTTTTGTTTTCAACACTGGCTGGAGCAGACTGAGGAGAGACAACCTGACCTGCTAAAAGAGATTGTTATTACAGAATACAAACAATTACTTACATAGTTCTAGACATATTGAGTGAAGTATGAACTTCAATTAAAACTAGACTAACAGGTTTCTTAATGAATTTATGATGTGAGCATGAAAGGCCAATATAAATAGATTTATATCAATATGAAAGTTCTTATTTATCAGTTCCAGATAGAAATGGGAGAATTCAGTCGAGAAAATTGAATTAAATTTACAGATTAAAACTCTAAAATATTAGTCTACACAGAGAAATCATCTATGAAAATACCTAAATACAACTATGAATTTTCAATAATTTCTAAATACCAATTAAAGCTATATAAAAAAGACGAGATAGATGTCTGTTAAGATTTCAGCTCAAACTGAAAAAATTTAAATGTAAAGCATAAGAAGACAAACATTTAGCTGAAAATTGCACAGCATAATTTTAAATTTTTATTGCATCTAAATAGCCAAACAAATAGGAAAAAGTTATTTGGCAATAACTTTTAGAGATTTCTGTAGGTGGGATTCAGTTAAAAGTATGGTAGCTAGATTCTGGGAAACTTCCACCAACTTCCCAGAAAATCTATGAATATTCCTCCCCTTTATTAGGATGTACCTCCTCTTTCCTGAAACAATCTATGTACTGTTAAACAGTTTACAGATGGGACCATCCCCTCTGCACTCTGCGATGTGAGAAATATCAATAAATTTGAATTGTGTAAGTTTTCCATTAATGCTAACTGAAAATTATTTTGCAGTTCTTTTCCACATATTATTTTAGTGGATGGTAGAGCTGGGAATGTGACAATGACTAGAATAGTTTAAATTCCACCATTCACTATGAAATATTTTTTTTAAAGATTTATTTATTTATTTATTTGAGAAGTAGAATTACAGACAGAGTGAGGGAGAAACAAAGAGAAAGGTCTTCCATTCTCTGGTTCACTCCCCAAATGATTCCAATGACCAGAGCTGAGCTAGATCTGAAGCCAGGAGTTTCTTCTGCGTCTCCCACATGGCATGGGGGCACAAGCACTTGGGCCATCTTACACTGCTTTACCAGGCCATAGCAGAGAGCTGGATCAGAAGAGGAGCAGCCAGGACACAACAGGCACCCTCCGCCCTAGGCGGAGGCTTAGCCTACTATGCCCACTATGAAATCTTCTTTGCAATCACAGGCAATCTGAGACCTGTTCACAGTTAACAATTAAATGACAAAAATAAACTAGATTTACTTATTTCAAATGTATCCTTCTTCTTTAACTTCTTATTTTCTCTTGCTATTTTTAGGGTGAAATAAGTAATAACAACCTAAATTTGAAGCTGTGCCAAAATACATCTCTTTTTCTCATCAGTCTTAGACATGTAAATTATTCTCCCCACCTAAGTCTCCCTTCTACCTAACTCTCAATTTTATTCATGGATGCACCTGTAGTCTCATCTTCTCAAACTGCTGTAATCTCTCTAAAGTCCATGCGCATATTTTTAAAACAATATTTTCTTTAAATTTTCTCCTCAAAACCCGCTTGTTCTTTGCTAGGTAGAAATTAACATGTGATTAAAAATATTACTTACTTTAAAATGTTACCAAAGTTTTGCTTCTGGACTATAAAAACTCTTAGGCAAGATTCATTTATTAAGTTACACTTTTTGAAGGCTTAAAATTGTTGTATTGCCAAACTGTAATAAGCTTAAGATTCATTTACAACTTAAATACTTCTATGCTAACACTAAACAAACTAAAGTAATATATTTAGTGAAAACAAAAATAAAAATAATTTTGAAACATATTGACCTCAAGCCATGGTCACAAATTCTGATAAGAGTATATTCCAGGGAAACAAATAAACTTCAAAGAAATGTCACATAAGCTACCTAGGCTATTCTCATTCTCCCATTTCTAACTGCAGTGTGCAGGTATGACTGTGAACCATTCATTAGCAGCCATTCAATTTACAATTTTAAAAAACCTCTGACATAATGCATTTGTGCTACTAACAGATGTCTTCAATCACCAGTTTCACATCATTTCTCCATATTTTCATGAGTTACAAGGTCATATATATTTAAACATAAATTTATTTAATGTTCTGTAAAACTGAGCAGTGAAACTAAAGTTATGAAAAAATAAAACAAAAAAGTATCTGCTTTCTTACAATAATTTATTTCATCTGGTATAAAACTATAATTGTTTAATTCTGTCAGCAAACATATACAAAAGAAACGTGAACCATGTGAAAAATCATCAGCTTTGAAAAGATTTAATTTGGTAGAAAATATACTGGAACTTAAAATTTGAAAATTTTAAATGTTTATGTATTCATTTGTACACTTCAAGCAGAATATGTCATAAAGTAGCTTCAGCTCATGCCATATGTTTAAAACACTGACACTTGTATTTCCTCTTGTAATTAATTATAATTAGTATGGCAATATTATATGTACTATTCATAGGGATTAAAATATTTTGAGACTTCTTGTGCTATGCTATTGTTCTAAAAGAATACAAATTTTTATAAAAGACTATCTTATAAAGTTAATAACCAGGAAGAGATTTAGAAAGTATTTTCTATGACTATTTTCAAGAGCTGTACTAGATGACAGGAAATTCCCTTCTAGGTTCCACATATGTTTATTGAATGTATGCTATTAAGGAAAAAAGTATTAAAACTACCAGTCTATGGTAGAGGAATATAAACCACAAGTTTCATATCTTTTATTTTTTTGGAGTAGTAGTTAGTAATAAATGTAAGTAGTTAAATACATTTAATTGTATGAGAAGTCCTGCAAAAGTTTAAAGAACATCTCAAATCTTGGTATAATTTCTAAAAATATATAATTCATTCAAGAGAGATATTAAATGTATGGATATCCAATGTATTTTTTTGACAATTTGAAAAGAGACAAAAAAAAGTATGGATATTATTACTTTAAAATGAAACAAGTTTAGTTTGGGATATTTTGAAAAAAACAGAGGTCTTTAAATAAAGATTGGAATTTGATTTGCTATAATACAAAATTAAAATTCACATAGGAATCATGGTCCAGAGAACTATTGGATACAAAATAAATGAAAATACTTTTTAATTCTATTATCAATTAAAATATTTGTCTTATACTTATCTATTTTATATTTCAGTTACTACCACCAGTCAGAAGACGATGGACTTGGATTTTAAATTAAATTTCATTAACTCAAATGCTATTATGTATAAAGAATCAATACAATTAGATTTTGAATGAGCATATCTTTTTTTTATGATATCTAAGGTAATACAGTTTAAAGAATGACAAATTTTGGTACAAGATTTTACCTTCAATCAGAAGTGTGTTTCCTAATAGAGTAATAATGAATTTGCTAAGATATTATCTGCCCAGAAAAATAGTATGAAGTTAGGATTTAGTATTTACATATGTGTGGAAGCTTTATGAATCAGAATTTTATTATTTTTCTAATTACTATCCCATTATTGTAAACATGTTTTTGTTTACTTCTTTGAATTACTTTTACTTTGCCCATTGATCACCACCCATATGTCCTGTAAGCAAATATCATTGTAATGTTAAATTTCCTTTGTTATTGTGACATCTAAATGAGTTTTAGGTATGACTGTGAAAAAAGGCATTTGAATCAGTAGTCTTAGTCCATGCAGGATAAAATGTTCAGAAACTGATGAAAAGTGAGTATCATTAGTATCAACTGATTAGTGTTTAAGACTGTTCAGGAATGGGGAATGTCCAGCCCATGGGCCCTATAAGGCCTACAAAATCATTTGGTCTACTCCTGCCAAGATAACATAAGCAAGATTCAACATTAAATAGATCTATAGCAGGTTAATTTTTAAATTGATAATTTTGTTTGATCCACAAGTGATGTTATAAATATGCAAATGGCCCTTGGCAGAAAAAAGGTTTCCCACATCTGATAAACATTTGAAAAATCAAACATCATCCTTCTCTACCACAGTTTGTTTTCTAGCTTGTTAAATTAAAAGAATTCTTCATCTTAAATACAAATTGTAATTTATTTATATATTAGAAATTAATGTATGAATTACATGATATTCATATTAGCATCTGTTTGAATTAGTACTCTGTGAATCATTAATTCATGTTTTTCCTCTGAACTTCCATGTAGGGATCATATATCAGTCACATACAGTTATTAAAGGACATGTATTTTGCTAGGGAAATTTATAAAAGATGTAGGAAATCATGGGAGAAAGCTGACAGTAATTCAAACTGCTGACTAGGGAATGTAAGCGCCACGTTTCTGCTTGCTGTAAATGTTCTCAAAGTCTACTGAGAGACTGGCATAATAGCTTCCTTCCTCATAAAGTTTTTGGGAGAAACATGAGATTACATAAAATATATTATTTCATAATTTTATGAAATATGAATATTATCAAAGCACCTGATTGAAATAGTAAATATGTTCTCAAAGAATCTGCTGAATATTATAGTAAGTCATTTAAGTCCTGGCTATAGTTCTCTTCTTTAAATAAATTATGTACATATGTATTGTAAAAGAGCAGCTTTTAAATTTCTATTTGGCCAAATTAAAATCAATCGAATAACATATCACTTAAGTATATCATTATTTGCAGCTGCGAAATCCACTGTAAATCGTGTGCACTAGAAGGAAACTGGGATGAAGACATGGAGGTACAAAACTATTAACCTAGAGACCAAGCTGGTTTACACTACCTCAGAAACCTTCAACGCATTTAGAGTACCCAAAGGGTAGGAGATGAGGGAGGTACAGAGATGAGATGAGCCTGTTAGAGACAGACACAAGACAGAGCAAAATAAAGAAATATAAAGATGAATGACAAACTTACATACATGTGTAACAATACATTTATCCATGGGAATAGAAAACATAAAGAAAGAAGGGCTAAATATTTAGAAAATGTTGATTAGGTGAGCTATACTTCAAAATATGAAGCATGCACATAATTAAACTATGAGAAAAATCAGTGTGCCTAAAAATCATTAATGTACTAAATAACACATTTAAACACATCATACTATAAATATGTTTGCTGTTAAGATGTAGTCTAGACATTCAAAAACTCAGTAACAGCAATATAGCCTCTGAACAGACCCATCAGTTGCATCAAAAATGTCATATTGATTTTCTTAGAACAGTGAGAAATATCTTTATTAAACAATGTTTAATTCCTTCATCTACACAAATCTTTTCATATGTTTTCTCTCAGGCAATTCTAAGAACTATTATTCTAGTTTATTTTCTTCAAAGATAGAACAGTATGAGGGATAAAATTGAAACCTTCAGTATCTTATTTATGAAACTCAGTATTTAACAAACAAGAAAGTATATAAGTATCTAAACACATGTCAACACGAAGCATCCAAAAATAAAAAGTAAAGCATTTGTAAAAGAAATGAATATAAGGCAATAAACCAGACTTCCAAAAACTATAAATATAAGTCATTCACAATACATATGTGTACATTGCTTTAGGGGCTGGAATCTACCCAGGCCTAAACAGTCAACATATACCCAGTCCTTCCAAATCTAAATGTTCTCTGAGAATCTGTAGCTTTGAGCAGTAAATTAGAGATGTTTCTGCTGTGCAACTCCTCTCAAGATCCTAAATAAAAGCTACAACTAGAAAGTATCTAGATTAGGAAGTAGGAAAGATACATGAAGGAAAGGAACAGAGTTAGAAATTATTAGTAAGGAACCAAGTGGAATGAAGACACCTATACCAACAAAACTAAGATTTCCAGATTATTTTCAGGAATGCAACATTTATCACAAGGGTGATAAATTTTAAAATAGGTTGGTAGCCCAAACATCTCAATATAAATAAACATATGGATTAAGTGATAAATACAACTCCTGGTATATTTTGCTTTCTAGGTCACTTATCACAAAAATCAAATACTTATTTTTAGAAAATCTTTCTAGTTTCAGGGAATTATTTGAACATTTTTGATACATTTATTTTGAGTACTTTCCATCCCTACCATTTAAGGGTTCTAATGTCAAAGTAGATCTTATTTTTCTATTATTTTTGCTGTTGTTTTGCCAAATGTAACTGTCACTTTTTATTGAAACATCAGAACCAAGCATTTTAATTCTCACAGTTTTGATGCTTAATGAAAAGTGAAAGTTAAACACAGCATGGCGGCATTAAAAATGCATGGTGAATCCATAGCATCCTGCATCTTAGCCCTGAAGAGAATGTGCAGAATACCAAGGAAAGAATTATACAAAACAGTAAACTAGTGTATTTGGATGTGAGATTGACATCATTTCAAATTACTAAAAAAGGTATGAACAAGAAAGTATGGAATTGTGGAGAAGAGGAGCAAAGAAAGAAACTATTTTGTTCATCTAATCTACACAATGTGGGATATTCACATTTTAAGTACAATGTATGAATGTTTGACTAGAAGGAATATATTACTAAGGAAGCATGCTCTAGGAACAGGCAATTAAGGAAGAAGAAAACCTATTTCATGTGACTCTTTTAGATTTCCTTATGTGAGCATCAGTCATTCGCCAGGGAATTTCTATTGCTTTGCCTCTAAAAGAAAAATACATTAGACAAAAGGAGGGAACTTACTTCTAGAAAGAAAAAATGTGTTCTGTTTTCAAGTTCCTAGAAAATATTCACTTTACTTAATTCCTATTCTATAATCTTAAAAGAAAAAAACAACCTCTTTGCATAAAACATTTTAATGTAGAATATTTTTAAAATGTTAAGAATTACCCTTTGGCATGCTTTGAAATCTTTTTGTATCTCTGTATTAATTTACAACATTAAAATACCTGGCATATTCTGAAATAGATATCAAATCTATATTTATGGTTATGAATTTCACATTGTTTATCTAGTAGAGATTGTCAGATTTTAGAGTTCATAAGTAGATTGAGAACCTTAGTAGTAAAGGTCTTTCACACTTTCCCCCCCACTTCTGGGTAGGAGATTTATTTCTAAATTGGTGAAGTCTATACATATTTTCAGAATTCTCAACACACATAATTATGTAAAGTGTGTGAGGAAGCAAAACAGAGTCATAAGGAAGTGTTATAAGCCTAGGCTTAGAAAACCACTTACTGACAGCATACTCTACAACAATACTTAATTGGATATATGAATCTTGTTATAAATGTTTCCAAGATTTTATTGCCCTAACGTATGCCTCGGAAAGATGTGTGTGTGTTCAGATAAAGGCTGATTGTACAGATGGTGAAAGAAACACTTGAGAACCACTCAGATTCTAGGTTTTGGAAAAACTAAGCCATTTCCTGAATAAGACAAAGGAAGCTCTCAGAAAATCTTGTATCTATGTGTGTCTATATGTAAACCTGTGATTCGTGGCTAAAATTCTATCAATTCTTCTTATGATGAACTGAAGGTTAAAGCAGTAAGGCAGTATCTATGTTTGCATGTTATTACAATAAACAATTAATCCAGTGAATTCCATACCCTCTTTCTTCAAAAAATGTAACAAAATTTTTGTATAGTAAGCATTAACTCAAGGAAGTTTTGTTTATAAATTTGAGTAATTCACAAGTTAATATCCTTACCTCTTAAATAAACACATATTTTATTACAGATATATTTTATTGTCTTATTCCAGTAAAAGCAATGAAATAAAGACTAAAGGCTTTTTCTCAAACGTGTTTATATTCTAAGAAACTTTATGGATATATATTACTGTAAGATTTATTTATTTTAAAGGCAGAATGACACAGGGAGAGACAGAGGCAGAAGGAGAGGGAAAAAGATTTTCCATCCTCTGGGTCTCTTCTCAGATTCACTCAACCAGGTCTAAGCCAGGGTGAAGCCAGAGGCCAGGAACTGCATCCAGATTTCACAAATCGGTGACAGGGGCCCAAATACTTGGACCATCTTCTTGCTGCCTTCCCAGGCACACTAGCAGTGAGCTGGATCAGAAGCAAAGCTTGAATGCTTTGAATGACTTAAATCACCACTCCGTTACGGAATGACAAGCTTCATAAGCTGCAGCTTAATTCACTACACCACAACACTGGCTTTTCATGAGTGTATTTTAATAAGTTTTTTTAGTCATGTACACATAAGGCTATAGTCAAATTGGTAAATATCTCGTCTGTTTTCTTAACATAACCAAACACTAGAATTGTAATTGTAATAAACAGCACTAAATTTATATCTCCCAGATTATAAAAGCTTTTCTTTGTCATTTTTATTTATCACATCATTTAAAGCAATCTGTGATTTAGAATATAAGTGTATTTTAAATATATGACAACATTAAGCAAGTTACATATCCTTAGAGTGGTGGATGGACTCTATAAATAACAAGTTGGCATATATGGCAACACTTTATTTGCACCTTATATATACATAACTGTAGATTTTTATGTAATAACAATGATTTCAATAACATTTGGTCATTGATAGGTCTTAAAAATCAAATGAATATTTGAAAAATAATTTTGCTGTTAAGAATCTATTCTGGGGCTGCTGCAGTTGTGTAGTAAGCTAAGCCTCTGCCTACAGTGCCGGCATCCCATATGGGTGCCAGTTCAAGTCCCAGCTGCTTCTCTTCCAATCCAGTTCTCTGCCATGGGAAAAGCATGAGACAATGGCCCAAGTGCTTGGGCCCCTGCATCCATGTGGGAGACCTGGAAGAAGATTCTGGTTGCTGGCTTCAGAAAGGCCCAACTCTGGCTTTTGAGGCCATTTGGGAAGTAAACCAGCAAATGGAAGACCTTTCTCTCTGTCCCTCCCTCTGTCTGTACCTCTTCCTCTCAAATAAATAAATAAAATCTTTTTTTAAAAAAAAGAACCTATTCTATATTCTGAAGCAAAATTACGTCTATGTATCCTAAAGCTTTTTTCTATATTTTTGTGTATATCCAATTCAATAATATGAAAACTGGTGAAAATTCCTATATAAAGCAGTCTATAGAAAACTCAATTTTCATATATTTATATTTAAAGCATTTCTGAAGCTCTTTTTCACTCCCAAAAGTAGGAGTGAAAAACCTATAAAATATTCCATGCTATCAATATGTGTGCTTTAATCCATTTGTGATATCAGAGTCTTTCCAATAAAGCATTTGAAAATACTTACTGCTAATTTTTATATTTTAGAAGTGGAAAACTTTTATAGCTGATAGAATTTAAAAATTCATGTCATCTGCATGGTGATTCATTTTCCTTCATGAGACTAATGGAAAGGATGATGATAAAGGAGATTCCTAAGCAATTTCTTTGATGTAAATGATGAAGGGTTCAACACATGCCAAGGAGAGAACAATGTACGAGAAGGATAAAATAGTCTGAAGCGTAACCGTAGTAAGTCACGACTGCTAGAAAATGATAGGAAACGATGATGGTCATCTGTGTTTGTATGTGAAGACAGAAAGCAGGGTGGCACGTAGAATGTTGAAAATGCTACTATGTAAACAATACTAAACCCATGAACTAGAGTCAAACTTAATTTGTGTAGAGCCACAAGCAAAGCACTGGCTGGTCTCTTTAATTGTAACTGCTGGTGGAATCTGTGCACTGAGTAACATGAAACCCATTTGTTTTTCCCACAAACAATAAGTTTTGATAATTGTCTATTCTATTCAAAGACCATATACAGCATAAATCAAAACAATGCCTTGCATTCTCAAGTTACACAGTAGAGAATCAGTCATTCTACGGGATTACTAGTTGCTCTGTATGTTTGTTGCATTTGAACCTGTAAGTTCTTACTTTATATTTTCCCTTTATATTGTTTGGTGAACCTACCAGAAAACTTAAATGCTTTGTTAAAATTTCTACAATTTTATACTGGGTAATAAGACTATACATACAGTATATGCACATAAAAACAAACAATTCTACAATAATCTGAATTTTAAGAAATCATTTACAAATGAAATATATATTAAATGACATAGAAGCACCCTGATATTTCAGAGACCTATGGTATACAAAAATAACACAACAGCTAAATACTTACCATTCTTATCCATGGAATTTGGTTCTGACTGTTTCTTGCCAATATCAGCAAAGGAGCGGACAATGGGAATCCTGTTGGTGAGTTTTTTCTGATTCTGGTGGTGATGCTGTTTCATCAGTGCCTCATGGACTCTGTGGCGCACATCTTCATTCAGCTGACCTGAGCTCACTTGTTGGTCAAGCACCATATCTGGAGCAGAAACGTAGGAAGAATATGAACACAGCTGTCACACATGTGCCAGAAGTGAATCACTGATTTCAAATAGGCAGACCCTAAATACTATTATTCATCTTAAGATAGGAATGAATTCTTGGGGGTGGTGGTATTGTGTAAAAGGTTAAGCTGCTGCCTGCAATGCCCGTATCCCATATCAGAGTACTAGTTGGGGTCCCTGCTGTTCTGCTTCCAATCCACTCCCTGCTAATGTACCTAGGAAACCAGCATAGGAAGGTCCGACTCCTTGGACCCCAGATACCCATGTAGGAGACCTGGCTGGAGTTTCAGGCTCTTGGCTTCTGACTGGACCAGCACTGGCTGTTGTAGCCATTTGGCAAGTAAAGCAGTAGATGGAAAATTTTTTTCTCCCTGTCTCTTCATCTCTCTCTGTAACTCAACCTTTCAATAAGTAAGTCTTTTAAAAAACAGAATATAAATAAAGAAATAAATAAATAATAGGAATGCAGTATTTTAAAAATCTCTAAGTATGGTGTTATAAACTGAAGAATAACTTTTTCCTATTGAAATGTTATACAAGAAAGACTTGTGCAAATTTTCACTAGAAACCATCCAATTAATTTTAAAGGTATACTAATTATGGATTATTTTTCAAAAAGATAAATTATGTTGAGAAAAAGTTTCTTTGTGTTTTCCAGTATTCGCAGGGAATAAAGCTTCTTCCCCTCCTAAGTGTAAGGTTTAACCTCAGGCTGATTTTCCTTAGGGTCATAATGTGATTGCCAGTCATGACAAGAAACTTTGTTCGCATCTAGCAAGAGGCTAGCTTTTTGTGACTTTCTCTTAAAAGAAGAGTTCTTTTTCTCTTGGCCAGAAAAATGTTCAAGTCTACCTGATAAAGCCCTCTCCAATTTAAACCAATCTCTGTCAAATAAGATATTCAAATGATTGTTTACACTAATCAAGAACTACCATTCACTCTGGGGTTAATTCTCAAAATCAGAGTTCAACAAACTTTTTGTGATGATCCAGATAACATCAGAGTACTTGAAAAAAAATTGTGGTGATGGAAAGAAAAGATAAGCTTATGTTGGTGCAAAACATTTTGAAATCCATGTATCAGAAGGGTCTTCAAAACACTCATGGGAAAGGCCCTTTAAAAGAAAATTTTCCAGGCCCTCAGGGGTCTGCGCTGTGGCATAGAGGATAATGCTGCCACCTGCAGTGCAGACATCCCATATGGGCGCCGGTTTGAGTTTCGGCTCCTCCACTTCCGATTCAGCTCTCTGCTACAGCCTGAGAAAGTAGTACAGGTGGCCTAAGTCTTGGGCCCCTGCACAGGCGTGTGAAGACCGGAGGAAACTCCAGGCTCCTGGCTTTGGATTGGCGCAGCTCCGGCTTTTGTGGCCAATAGGGAAATGAACCAGTGGATGGAAGACGTTTCTCTCTCTCTTTCTCTCTCTCTCTCTCACTGCTTCTCCTTCTCTCTCTGTGTAACTCTTTCAAATAAATAAATAAATTTTTAAAAAAAAAGAAAGAAAATTTTCCATGGATTTCAAAACATTTTCACCAAAATAAACTCTGAAAATTATTTTTCAATGAACTTGTTGAAATATCCTCACAGATGTTTTAGACTTGTAGGCCATATGATCTCTGTCATAGCTACACTACTTGCCTTTATAGCACAAAAATAGCTGCAGACAACATGTACACACAAAAAATGGTTGTATTATAATCAAACCTTTTTGTGGCCACTGAAATCTGAATTTAATATGATGTTCCCATCACAGTTTATTCATGTTGCTTTTACCACTTCTCAACCATGTAATACGTAATCACCATTCTTAGCTCAAAAGACCTACAGAAACAGGCAGCAGGCCATATTTGGAGTATGGGGCATGGTTCACTCTATCTCTTTTCTTTTACAATAGAAAGACATAGACTAAATAGTGGGGAATCAGCCATAATATATGCCTGAAATGCTTGGAATTTAGACACTATAATTACTCCAAAGGATTCTTTGAATTCTGAAAATGTATACTTGTAAAATATATAAATCTATATTTTAATTCTTTGAAGATAAGTAATTATAATTTTCTGAATTAATATGAAATGAATAAACTGGTAAATTGTTAACATATATAACATTCTATTGAAATCTTGCTAAGATAGAAAAATATATAAAATAGGTATTATATACTTCATAATGGAAGTTATAAAGTAGGTTATTCTATCCACAAGCCATGATTAGACTCCCCAGTTTGATATACCAATCAGAATAAAAGCAAACCACGCATATGTCTATGATTTTTAATTTCTACTAATGCACAATCTTTCTAGACTTGAGCACTAGTCACTAGGTTCACAGTTTCTCAGAGATAAGGTCTTTATTTGAAAGATTTACATAAAAGACAGTAAAATATTAAAAGAAATAAACCAAACCACTCATTTGCAATTAGTTGCAAAGAAATACACAGTAAACTTGGAGGTATATCTGCATCAAATAATATCTTAATGACAGAACATTTAATCATCTTGATTTAAGAGGTCATATTACTTGTTCAGGGGAGACATATAAGTATCAAACAGAATCTGATCTAGTAATTATTTATACTGCTGTCTTCTCCACTATAATATATACTAGTATTAACCTGAAAGTAGAAGAGGATAATGAACCATAATGGCTTTGGGCCCAGAGTCAGGTCATGCAATATCAGCAGGCTATGATGCCTGCCTAACACATTCCAGTATGCTAAAGCCCAGATCCAGGAGCTGGATAATAAGAGAAGAAGCAAAAAAAGAAAAAAGATCAATAGATTAATTCTTCTAACACTATTCAGGCTCTAGAGGAACTGGTGGCATTGATGTGGAAAAAAAAAATCTCACAAAATGAAAAATCATTTTTATCTTAATCAGTTAAATATTGCATCATGGTCTATTCATCCTGACTACTAAAGGGCCCAAGTGGTCCTTACAGATATTATATAAATTTAAGCTTCTTTCCAGAATATCATAGAAATGTTTTTGAAAACTCATTGAACTTCAAAAGCTAGTAGGGGAGGAGTAGGCAACGTGAAGGCTAAATTCCAAATTTTGATTGCCAGCAACAAGGAATATGTGTACTAAAACATGAACTATTGGGGCTGGCAGTGTGGCACAGTGGGTTAAGGCACCAGCCTGCAGTGCCAACATCCCATATGGGTACTGGTTCTTGTCCCGGCTGCTGCCTTTCCCATCCAGCTCCCAGAAAGCAGCAGAGGATGGCCCAAATTGTTGGGCCCCTGCACCCATATGGGAGATGTAGAGGAGGCTCCTGGCTTCTGGCTCAGATCAGCCCAGCTCCAGCCATTGTGGCCATCTGGAGAGTGAACCAGCGGATGAGGACTTCTCTCTCTCTGTATCTACCTCTCTATGTAACTCTGATTTCAAAAAAATAAAATGAATCTTGGAGGGAAAAAAAAGAGCATGATCTATCATAGAATATTTACTTTCCAGGTATGCTAAAACATAGGTATATTTAAAAATATATGATTACCCCATATCCCCATATTTGTGGATTATATTTAGAAGAACAAACTGGATTTTCCTTTGATAGGTTTTATTTTTTTTTTTGCTGTTTCTTTTTTTTTTATTTAATAAATGTGAATTTAAAAAGTGCAACTTTTGTATTATTGTGGCTCCCCCCCCCACCTCCCTCCCTCCCGCGGCCCTCCCTTCTCCCACTCCATCTCCCATCCCACCCTTCATCGAGTTTCATTTCCTTTGATAGGTTTTAAACAACAAAGGTTTTTGTGTGGTTTGAAATTATGACTGGTAATTTATCTATGGTATTAAGTTTGGATTTATTTTAATTTTTCACATCACTGACAGAATTAGTCTAAAGAATATAGGATACAGAGGAAATATTTACTCTATTGTTCTTTGTAATTCTGAATTTCAAAGGATTAACATAGACCATAAAATTGCTTGTGATCTAGTTTGAGTTCTGGGCTCTTGGATTTGGTCTGACCCAGCCCTGATTATTGCCGGCATTTGGGGAATGAACCAACACATGGAAGATCTCTCTATCTTATGTTTTTTCTGTCTTTCAAATAAGGTGAAACAACTAAATAAAAAGTAATATGTAAGTATATGATTATTTATTTTCAATACAATTTATCTCTAGGTCAGAGTAAATCATCATAAGAAAATATATCTGGAAAATTGGGAATTTGAAAAGGTTAAGTGATATTTTGAAGGATGAAGTTAATGTTTATTGTGTTCCCTAAAACATTGGAAAATGGATACATTTTAAATTAACTTTATCCAAAAGAAAATCCGACTTTAATTATACCAGAAATTCTTGACAGACCTGCCAGACACAAATAGAATTTTCTGCTACTAAGACTACAAAACTCTCTTACAGGAATTATATAAATCTGTTAAAAACATATCAGAACATTGATGTAAAAGTTTTTGGTCTTTATATTATAATAACTGGATCATATTCCTCTCTTAGAAAATGTCCACAAAACATTAATCCCACAGAGCTTGTGCATTTAAAAATACTAGAATTTAGAGCCCTTAAATATAAGCATTTATATCTAGTTTTGGGGGGCAGACACTTGCCCTAATATTAGGACACTGATTGAGATGCTCCCATCATATATTGAAGTAGCTGAGTTCGAAATCCGCTTCTACCCCTGATTCCAGCTTTCTGTCTGTGTGTTCCCTGAGGGGCAGTAGAGATGGCTCAAGTGGTTGGGTTCCTGCCACCTCCATGAGAGACTAGGATTGAGTCCATGGCTCCTGTCTTTAGTCTAGCCCAATGCTGGCCTGGATGTTGCAGGCATTTAGTGATTAAACCAGCCTGGGAGATGTCTGTCTGATGGCCTGCCTGTCTGTCTGTCTGTCTCTCTCTCTCTCTCTGTGTCTCTGTTTCTCTGCCTCCCATATAAATAATTGATTTTTTTAAAAACACACAAAGATGTTGATTTGACTTTTGGAAAATTTAAACTAGTAATTAATATTTCAATAACTGCCTAATATATGGGAAAATAATGAGAAATGGGAGCTGAGGAAAAAGTTGCAAGTCTTACTGTTAATCATAAATTATCATAAAATAGAATATGACAAATTTATAATTACATATTAATTGGAAGAAACTATTTGCATATCTGCCAATGTCATCTGTGATATATTGGTTTCTATTTATCCTTTATAAACTGTAGGAAATGGCCTCCAACCTACATCATGAGTGATATCATATATTATAATAAAATAATAATAGATATGAAAATACCTTGCAAAGTTAGAAGTCCTAAAAATGTAAAGTATACTTACTTATTACACTTTTACTAATGCACTTCAATTGTCATACAGTGAAAACAGCACTGAGAAAAAATAAAACAAATTGCAATCTATTTTAATGCTATTTGATTGAGGACTCAAAGGGTAAATAAAATCAAAATATAATTAATTACACAGTGAGAGGGAATCTCTTCTCTTTTTTTTTTTTTTTTTTTTTTTTGACAGGCAGAGTGGACAGTGAGAGAGAGAGAGACAGAGAGAGAAAAAGGTCTTCCTTTGCCGTTGGTTCACCCTCCAATGGCCGCCGCTGCAGCCGGCGCACCGCGCTGATCCTGGCAGGAGCCAGGAGCCAGGTGCTTTTCCTGGTCTCCCATGGGGTGCAGGGCCCAAGCACCTGGGCCATCCTCCACTGCACTCCCTGGCCATAGCAGAGAGCTGGCCTGGAAGAGGGGCAACCGGGACAGAATCCGGCGCCCCAACCGGGACTAGAACCCGGTGTGCCGGCGCCGCAAGGTGGAGGATTAGCCTATTGAGCCACGGCGCCGGCTTGGGAATCTCTTCTCAATAATGACTGAAAAGGAATTTAACAGGGTTGGCATTTTGGTGCAGGATTAAGGCACCACCTCTGATGCCAGCAAACTATATTAATGCCAATTCGAGTCCTGGCTGTTCCACTTCCTATCAAGCTCCCTGAAAATGATTTGGGTTCTGCTGCCCACGTGGTAGACACAGAGTTCCTGGCTCCTAGCTTCCACCTACCTTGCCTTGACTATTATATGCATGTGGGGAGTGAACCAGCAGATGGAAGATCTCTCTCTTGCTCTGTCTCTCTAAATCTTTTTTTTTTTTTTTTAAATCTAATGCAATAATGGTAAACACAAATATCTACAATATTTTTCTGTGATACTAGCTCTAAACTACTGATATACTTTGGCATTTTATAAGCTGCTCTACACGGAAACTGTTAAATTTTTGGTAGGCTACTTCAGTCAGAAACAAGCAGACTACTTAGAAGAGCAGAAAGAATAATTAAAAAAAAAAAAAAAACCTAGTTGGGGTATCAAGTCTCCCAATGAGATACTTACATTGTAAGGATAGACTTAAAGAGAATGTAATTTGTTCGGAAAAGTTATATTTAACACAGTTAACCTTCACATCTCTGCAGAACTGAGTTTGGGGAAGGGGAGCAGGGTTATGGAGGAAAAAGCATAATTGTAGACAATAAAAATGAACTAAGGTGATAAACAAAAGAATTTTAGTCAAGTTACTGGGAGACTTCCTAGGAGGAAAAACTTGCTGGGGAGGGAAAGCCTTAAAAATTACAGGCTTTAGGAAATGTTTGGGCTGTGTGAAAGGTGTGTACTTAGGCTAATTTTGCGAGGTTGAGGAATTTGATAGCTTCATAATGTATAGATATTCCAAAACTTACTTGGATAAATCTAGTTTCAAAGGTAATGCCATACCAGGTTAAGTTGCAGAAATTAACTCCTTAGGGTAAGAATTTTCATCATTTGAATCTTTCTTTCTTTATTTATAAAATAAGGATAGCACTAATAATCGAAGCTGCAAGTTTAAGCATTGAAAAATAGTAATATACAAAGGTAAGCATTTCCTAAACCAAAATACTGCAAAAAGTTCATCCATTTTATTCTAAACTAAAATACAAAATTGTTTGATACAGGCATTTGCTGCAGAAGTTAAAATTCCACTTAGGACATACACATCTCATATCAGGATTCAAATCCTGGCTTGCTTCTGATCCCAACTTTCTGTTAATGTGCACTATGGAGACAGCAGGTGATGGCTCTCATGCTTGGATCCCTGCCACCCATGTGAGAAACGTGGATTGGATTGAGTTGCCAGTTCCTGGCTTCAGTCTGGTGAAACCCTGGTTGTTGCATGAATTTGAGGAGTGAACAAATAAATTGGAGATATCTCTCTCTGTCTCTGTGTCTCTCTCTTTCTCTCTGCCTTTCAAATAAAGTGGTTAAAAAAAAAAGCCCCTATTTTTTCCCCAACAGAAGTTGTAATTTAATAGAAGGAATAGTGCTCTTGAATCTGGGTCATGAAAACTTAAAGAGTTTCTATTTTCTCATTAAAGATGGGAATGATCCTTATTTTGTAGGGCTTTTCTAAAGATTGTAACTACATTGGATACACCATTATTCCAATACAATATTCTCTCATAGATGATTTTTAAAACACACAGAGTATTAGTGGTTTTTTTCCTCATCTCTACCATATAATTGATTATTGAAGTCTCCCATTAGTCCTACTTCACATATATATTGCATATAAACTTATTTTTTCTCAAACTGCATCTTTTAAAAACTGCCTTAGTCTTTGTTTTAAAATCTCCTTTTAAAAATTGCCTTAGTCTTGTCTTTGCTTTAATTTTAAAACCTTCTTCAGTCATTTCATTTACAATGTTTAAAAATGTTTCTGGCGGGAGTGGGTGTTGTATTATCTTGTTTCTACCAAAATGTTTGTCTTCCAGATCAAAAGATAGAGGCCTTCTAAACTCTATTTCTATGTCAGTGATACACTTCCTAAATACAGCTGCTTTGCTATGTAGCCATAATCGAATGCTAATACAAGTCATTCATCCCAGGGGCTGGGCACAGTATTAAGCTTTAAAACATATCTCATCTGTGTGCCTTGGCTTCTCTGGAATTCAAGAGTTTGAATTCAGTTTAAAATAAATGGTCATATTTTTCTGTGTCCATTCTCAAATTTTCTTAATTTTTTTTCATTCGGTTATTTTCTGTCTGAATATTGGAAAGCCTATCTCCAGCTTTACACTTTTCCCCTTCCACTTTCTGTTGCTGACAGTCTAAATGTGGTGGTCAAAAATAGATTCTGAATGGCAGTCAAAATATCTAGGCTCATGTTCTAGACTTGCCGCTGACAAACTAGACCATACGTCTCTGAGATTTAACTTCTTTTACTTCAAACACAGAGGTAGGAGAAAATGACTTTTTAGGCCCCATACATGGATCATGTGAATTTGTTTTCCAAAGTTCACACCTGTATGGAATTATGAGAAAAAGGCTATACCCAAAATCATCTGTGCCCGTAGTAGTAAAACAGACTTGGGGGAGAAGATGTACCTGCGATTTCTTCTAAGGTGTTGGCATGCATGTCCAGCAACACAGTTCCATTCAGAGTACAACTTCTCAACTCAAACAAGCTGTGCAAGGAAAGAGTGGCCACATAAGGCTTGCTCCACCTTTCTCCTCCATCTTCCACATCTTCTTCAAACTTCAACCACCTATAAAAAATGAGTATTGTTATCAGCACACTGGATATTATATTGTAGCACACTGGATATTATATTGTAGACAAATGATCCTTTACCTCAATAGTAAAAAGTAGAAATAGGAAGATATTCACATTATTTCTTGGTTTCATATAGCTTGGTTTCACATAGCTGAAGCTAACTCCATTTAACAAGCAATACTTGTAATACAAGTACTTGTAATACAAGTATTTTTGAAAACAAAGAAAACCAATATTTTGTTGATATGTCAGCTCTGAAGAAACATTTTAATAAAAATGCTTTAAAAAGTGGTGACAGTGAAACTGTTACAGAATTAATAGAGTATAATTCTTTATGGAAAGATAATGGTAAGCAAATAATAAAATGAAAGCATACTCATTTTTCATTAGAGGGAAGTCTTATATCTAATGTTTTAGTCTCTTGATAATTTTTACATTCGATTTTTGGAGGAGGCTAGTATAATTAGGGCCCGTTCTTTAGGAAAAATCCTGATTAGGCTTGTTTGGATGAGCTAGTGATAACAATCACTTCCTGGGAACTGAGTACATGAGACAGGATTTCAGAGCCCCATTCTCTGGGTGTCCTGGCACCAGGAGGAAAACAGGAGCGTTACTTTGATATCTTGATTCCAGATGGGAGATTACTGCCTTCTTGGACTGAAATGAATAGTGAGTAACACACTGAATTCTTTGTAAGCAAGATAAACATAAGAGATAAAGAGAAACCAAAGATGTCACTCCTCTGCTACAGATCATTCAATCTCTTAAACCTTTAGGGACTTGTTTTCTAATCCTGGGCCCTGCACCCGTATGAGAGACCAGGAGAAGCAGCTGGCTCCTGGCTTCGTATCAGTGCGGTGCACCAGCCGCAGCGCGCCGGCCGCAGTGGCCACTGGAGGGTGAACCAATGGTAAAGGAAGACCTTTCTCCCTGTCTCTCTCTCTCTCTCTCTCACTGTCCACTCTGCCTGTCAAAAAATAAATAAAATAAATAAAAATAAAAATAAAAATAAAAACTATTTGAAGCCCCAAATCACTGGTAGTTTACCTTCAAGGCTTGGGATTTTACAGATTATTGCTTTCTACACAGCTAGAGGTATTTGATATTTGTGATTCTTTAAATTTCTCAGCCCTTTACAGGGCCATAATATCTATAAATCATGTCAGGGTCATTAGCACTGTTCATGAGCTATCAGAGTCTCTGCCTACCTCTCCGTGAAGAGTAGGATGTCACTATCTGACTCCTTTTTTACCTGTAAGACCGTGATTAACTCTGGACAATGAGTCAGGAGCAGAAATTGTGCATGTGCTGCTCCCAGACCGGAGTACTTAACTGTGAGATGAGACCCTCTGGTGCTCTCTTTCCCTGACATGTCATCTAGCAATATTCAAAACTGAGGCTGCGTTCAGCAACTGCAGATGAGCAGAGCCTCCACTGGTCCGTGACAGACATGAATCAAGGGGTCATAAAAAAAATCCTTTGTGGTTTTATGCCACTTAGGGAGAATTTTTTATAGCTTGATTTAACCTATCCCAACTGACACACATCACCATTTTAGCTATTCATATCAGCATAAATCCTAATTAGAATTACTAATTCTAATGAGAGCGAATACAATTTTAGTAAATACAAAAATACAATTTCTTGTCCGACTTCAGAGTAAGGTCCTCTTCACATTATGAATGCCAATTTCAAAAAGGGCCATGCTGGAAGACATCACAGCATGGAACAGTATTGCAGACAGCACCTTACATGAGTCACAAATGAAAAGAAATGGATACTTTGTACATACTCTACAAGCAAACTACCGTGTGACCAAGTAACGCTTTTGAAACTCTTTGGATCTATAAATTGCTTTTGGGAGAATGGACATTTTGATGATGTTGATTCTTCCAATCCATTGAATTTATAGATTCAATGCAATACCAGTCAAGATACCAAAGACATTCTTCTCAGATCTAGAAAAAATGATGCTGAAATTCATATGGAGACGCAGGAGACCTCAAATAGCTAAAGCAATTTTGTACAACAAAAACAAAACTGGAGGCATCACAATACCAGATTTCAGGACATACTACAGGGCAGTTGTTATCAAAACAGCATGGTACTGGTACAGAAACAGATGGATAGACCAATGGAACAGAATAGAAACACTAGAAATCAACCCAAACATCTGCAGCCAACTTACATTTGATCAAGGATCTAAAACCAATTCTTGAAGCGAGGACAGTCTATTCAATAAATGGTGCTGGGAAAATTGGATTTCCATGTGCAGAAGCATGAAGTAAGACCCCTACCTTACACCTTACACAAAAATCTACTCAGCATGGATTAAAGACCTAAATCTACAACCCAACACCATCAAATTATTAGAGAACATTCGAGAAACCCTGCAAGATATTGGCATCGGCAAAGACTTCTTGGAAAAGACCCCAGAAGCACAGGCAGTCAAAGCCAAAATTAACATTTGGGATTGCATCAAATTGAGAAGTTTCTGTACTGCAAAAGAAACAGTCAGGAGAGTGAAAAGACAACCGACAGAATGGGAAAAAATATTTGCAAACTATGCTACAGATAAAGGATTAATAACCAGAATCTACAAAGACATCAAGAAACTCCACAACAACAAAACAAACAACCCACTTAAGAGATGGGCCAAGGACCTCAATAGACATTTTTCAAAAGAGCAAATCCAAATGGCCAACAGGCACATGAAAAAATGTTCAAGATCACTAGCAATCAGGGAAATGCAAATCAAAACCACAATGAGGTTCCACCTCACCCCTGTGAGAATGGCTCACATTCAGAAATCTACCAACAACAGATGCTGGTGAGGATGTGGGGAAAAAGAGACACTAATCCACTGTTGGTGGGAATGCAAACTGCTCAAGCCACTATGGAAGTCAGTCTGGAGATTCCTCAGAAACCTGAATATAACCCTACCATTCAACCCAGCCATCCCACTCCTTGGAATTTACCCAAAGGAAATTAAATTGGCAAACAAAAAAGTGGTCTGCACCTTAATGCTTATTGCAGCTCAATTCACAATAGCTAAGACCTGGAATCAACCTAAATGCCCATGAACAGTTGCCAGAGACCAGCTCCAGCCAGTCCAGGGGCCCCAAGGTGTGAGAGGTGTAGGCACTCCAAGAAATGAGAAACACAGCAAGGCTGATGGCATGGCTCTGGCTTTTGAGCACCAGACTTTATTTTTATACGATAAGCCACATAATGATTTTTTCTTCTTACAATGAAAAGCCTGTTGTCCATTTTTTCTTTTTTCTTTTTTTTAACTTTTATTTAATGAATATAAATTTCCAAAGTACAGCTTATGGGTTACAATGGCTTCCCCCCCATAACGTCCCTCCCACCCCCAACCCTCCCCTTTCCCACTCCCTCTTCCCTTCCATTCACATCAAGATTCATTTTCAATTCTCTGTATATACAGAAGATCAATTTAGCATACATTAAGTAAAGATTTCAACAGTTTGCTCCCACACAGAAACATAAAGTGAAAAATACTGTTTGAGTACTAGTTATAGCATTAAATCTCAATGTACAGCACACTAAGGACAAAGATCCTACATGAGGAGTAAGTGCACAGTGACTCCTGTTGTTGACTTAACAAATTGACACTCTTGTTTATGGCATCAGTAATCACCCGAGGCTCTTGTCATGAGCTGCCAAGGCCCCCTGAGTTTTTATTTTCAAGGGCATACTCAGAGCATGGGTTACAATCACAGACAGGTGCAAGATAACAGGCTGCCCACACTAGCCAAGGCCTCGAGTGCTACTGAGCTATGCAGAAATTGGCTACATAGGCTAGAATAGTACCTTCCTAATCTAATCTTTACTAGAAGCCCCAAATTCAAAGCAGACCCTTTTTAAAATGTATCCCCTCTTTGCAACTTTTTCTGTAATTCTTTAATTTCTTTATTGCATATATTTAAAGCTTTACTTAGATCTATTCTACAGTTTTGACATCCTAACCATTGTAGTATTTGTAGCATATAGGGAATTAAAGCTTTATTAACATCTATCTTTATTCTAGTGGGACGTATATACCAGAGAGCCTGTTGCCTTTTAATTCTTTTCTACAAATAGCTCAACCTTGCATAAGGCATTAACCCTTTCTTCTACACTAACATTCTGCTTGATTAAAATTCTACAAGGCATGGACATTTTGGAGGTTATGAGACTAAGTGCTCATCCGTAAAATTCGGAATACAGCAATCATTAGCAGGACCACCAGGAAGCTCCAGCTTGTAGTTCCCATCAAAACTAAAACCACCAAGAGGACCGTAGCTGTCCTTCTCATGCCTTGCTGAGACAGACCTTCTGCTGTGACCTTGTCAGCCAGCTGAAGTTGCCTTGGCCTGGTCAAACAGTAGACTGGATAAAGAAATTATGGGATATGTACTCTACAGAATACTATACAGCAGTCAAAAACAATGAAATCTGGTCATTTGCAACAAAATGGAGGAATGTGGAAAACATTATGCTGAGTAAAATAAGCCAGTCCCAAAGGGATAAATATCATAAATATCCATTGTGGCTCTATCATTTTACACTCATATCATCAATTTAAGAGCGATCTAATTTCTCTGCACTTTATCAGCACTTATTATTATGACTTTTTTATTTTATCTATTCTATTAGGAAGTCAGTGATATCTCTTATTAGCTTAAATTTGCATTTTCCCAATGATGAATGACATTGGAAATCTTTTTTATGTACTATTTGTCATTTGTATTTCTTTTTTCATGAAATTTCTGTTTGTGTCTTTTGTCCATTTTTCTAAATGATTTATTTTCATATATTGGACTTCGAGAATTCTATATTATACATATTCTACTTTTGTTGAATATACGGTTTGCAAATACTTCCTTCTCATTCATAGCTTATCTTTTCATTCTCTTAGCAGGATCTTTCTTAACATGAAAGTTCTCATTTTGATGAAGTTCAGTTTATGGCTATTTCCTTTTATCGATTATGTTTTTGTTGTCATGTCTAAAATGTCATCACCAAGTCCTGAGTCCAAAGAATTATCTCATATTTTTTCTAAAAGTTTCATGACTTAATTTTTATATTTACGTTTATACTTATATTTATAAATTTATTAATTAATATAAATTTAAAGTTTATATTTAAGTTTTATATTTGTTTATAATCTCATTGGAATTAATTTTGTGTACACTGAGGAGTTTAGAAGAATTTTATTTTTTTGTCTATAGATTTCCAATAGCCTCAACAATATTTGTTGAAAAAGCTCCATTTATCAGCTTTGTCTTTTGTTAAAACTCAGTTGTATTTCTGTTGGTCTATTTCCAGGGTCTCTGTTCTGTTCCATTGATCTGTGTCTATCTGAACGGACATTTTGAAAACAAACCCAAGAGGTATGTTCCTTCCTTTACATAATTTCCTTCAAACTGGGGGCTTGGTTGTTCTAGAAAAAGCCTACAGTCTGGGAGTTCCAAGAGTTTGGTAGTTAAAATGACGACATACAACTTATATGCATGGATGGATTGATGTATGCATAGGTTTTATGGGTATTATAGGAGGAGGCAGAAGGTACTTTCCATAAAAAGGAACTCACAAGTTACAAATATCAAGTTACTAAAGATACTAAACATTTCAAGATTCAGTGCTTCGTGCCAATTCCAGAGTGATGCCAAAAACTTTAAGAGATATTTAAATGAATGTTTTAAAGGAATTATAATTGAAAATAATATATATATATAAATACATGTGTATATCTATCATTTCTGGTTTTTTTTTGTTTAATTTCTTGCTTCAGAGATAGGCATTAACACAACTAGCAACATACTAGTACCTGTTTCAAGATGTTAGGTTAATAAACATACTGTAAATTACAAAAATACCTAACCGTAGTTAATGATCTAAAGTGCTGTAATGTGTTTCAGTTTTTGAATAAACTCTGCTGACATCTGAATAACAAACCAAAGCAAACAGGAAAAACATTAATGACATGAGTTGAGGCAATGCAATTGCATAGACCAATTGCATGATTACTATCTACAGAGGGGGGCAATTGAAATCCTGAGCAGATTATTTTCATTTCCTTCAGTATTTCTGGCTCTGCTTTGATCCATGATTAACACATGGTAGTCTCTTTCTACTAAACAACATTAAATAGGTGCTTTATGAATTCTTTGAGGATTAAGTTAATGATAATCTCTGCAATACTCATATTAAAAATACACAAAATAAAATTCTTCTGTCAATTAGAAATAAGTCTTCTAGACAGTTTAACACTTTGTATGCTGTTGCCACTAAGTTTAACTTTTCTAAGAACTTTTATTCTGAGTCTACACAGACAGGAAGGAATTGTACCTTGGGGAAGTAATGGGTATGTCATGACAAAACACCCTCTTTTAGGAGAGTTGTGGGACATGGCAGGTGAGGGTGCATGGTTAGAGAGAGGCCAGAGAATAATAAATGTAATAACAGAAGTAACTATATTAATCTTAGGGGGAAATGAAATACATCAAAATCTAAAATTTATACAAATAAATTGATCTTAATCCATGTTATCATCACATTTCAAATCCCCCTGAAAAAATCCAGATGACTTCAACCTTTACTAGTTTTGACTATCTAGTGCCTTCAGAGCATCAGAGACCTAACTGCTACCCCTGCTTTGCCTCTTCTAAGCTCATTTGTGGGAAGTATTTTTAAAGGGCAACCAAAGTGAGTCAAGCATGTTGTTGCCACGATTTCACAGCTGTGGTAGCTTTGCTCACTTTTCTATTAATAATGTTCTATGTTATTTATAAGCAGGACATTGTAATTGTGTTGATTTCATTACCCTCTTCATATGGCTTCTTTCAGAGTTTTAAAAAGTGAACAGCTGGTTTTCACAAACATTTATTAAATAATTATTCAAAAAATTAGCTTCAAAATTTAAAACTTCTCTTAAGTTGAATTTGGCAACAACAGTGAGCATGAATTATTCATGAAGTGATATGTGACAGGTGCTGTATGATAGAATATCCTTTTTGTTTCAGTTATTAGGAAAGAAAATTATTAATCCCACCTGGAATACTAACAACGTATGAGAGAGCTATAGACACAGAGAGAGAGAGAAAATGAGAAGTGCTTAGCATGATTATACTAATAATTTATTAGAATTAAGTTGCATTTGAAAAATCAATCATGAATTAACTAAAATTAGCCTTTTTGATGAACTATGGCAACAAGCACAAAATCACTTATGCCACTTTAAAACCAACTACATTTCTAAGTTCTCAATAAATACATTCTGTTCTTCCCTGAAGTATTGTGTCTCAGCCAAAATTCATCTATCCTCCTCTTCAATGTCTGTTACTATTTTGATTGCTCATCAGATGTCTCTCCGAACCTCAAACAGCTG
The DNA here is from genome assembly GCF_964237555.1 of Oryctolagus cuniculus. Classification (NCBI taxonomy): domain Eukaryota; kingdom Metazoa; phylum Chordata; class Mammalia; order Lagomorpha; family Leporidae; genus Oryctolagus; species Oryctolagus cuniculus. The sequence goes on from NC_091434.1 coordinate 79,856,802, forward strand.
TACCATGCATAAGGCACCAGAAGAATAGCTAAGAAGACAGGTTCTAATATCATTATACAATGCAAACAATTAACTAGATCATCTCTTTTATTCTTTATAATGAAAAAGAAGTACCTTCCAGGGGTTTAGGATAAACATGTTATTCAACTTAATCCATTAAAACATGATAAAATTTTAGCTGCTCAAGTGTGACAAGTCAAAGAACTACAGAGTAAGCATTTAGCCTATCAAAGAAGACATGAGTCTGCGTCCCATGTCAGAGTATCAGAGTTTGATTCCTCAGCCCCAGCTCCTGAGTCCAATTTCATGCTAACATAGACAGGTGCGATGGATCAAGTAATTGGGTCTCTGTCATCCACACTGGAGATCTGATTGGTTCTGGCTCGGTTCTGGCCTCAGTCCAGCTCTGATTTGCCCATTTAGGGAGCAAGCCAGTGGGTGGGAGTTTCTCCTTTGTCTCTGTTTCTCTCTCCTGTTCAAATAAATAAGCACTAAAAAAAAAAAAAAAAAAAAACTAGATTCTAGTGGCACTTCTGCCATCCCCTAGACTTGAGAATGGGCAAATTATAAGGCAGTTACTGGTTTCCATTTAATCTGGAAAGTGAAAAATTGCCAACTGTTTTAATAATAGAGTGACTCATGCCAAAATATACAGACCAGCCTTCTCAGTTTCACTATGTAGGATAAGGAAAAATAAAGGAATCCAAAAGAAATGCCTCCAAAAAAGTACTTAACAATAGATTACAGTGACTCTAACCAGAGCTAAGGTTCATAATCACCATAGCTCCCTTCTGGAAACACCCGTTTCTTATAACTAGTGTTAAGATGCTTCTTGCTTAAATGAAGGTGTACATTTTATCTTCCTTATCAACAACTTTTTAAAACAGCAAAACTTCTATAACTAATGTGGGAAAAGATCAGATATTGCTTTCTTGTCACCACACAAAAAAAGATAAGCACGTATATTATCTTTAAAATATTCACATAGATTTTGATGTAGTTGAGGAACAAAAGTACAACATTCTTAATTTTAAAATTTACCAGATTATGTCCAGCCATGGATGAGTGGATAAAGAAAATATGTTGTATAACCACAATGGAGTATTATGCGACCACACACAAAAAATGAAACCTTGAAAGGTGTAACAAAATGGATGGACCTGGAGGTTATTTTGCTGACTGAAATAATATAGACACAGAAAGATAAATGCATTTTCTTTCTCTCTCTCATATGTGGAAGTTTAAAAAGGTAGATCTGAACTTAGAATATTGATTACTAGAGGCTAGGAAGAGTAAGAGGAAGGGGAGAAAGAGTGATATTGGATAACGAGGGATAAAACATAGTCATATCGGGGGCCTGGCATTGTGGTGCAGCAAGTTAAGCCACTGCTTGCAATGCCAGCATCTCATTTCAGAGTGCCAGTTAGTGTCCTTGATGTCCTCTTCTGATCCAGCTCCCTGCTGATGCACATGGGAAGAGAGCAGAAGATGACCCAAGGGCTTAGCCCTACCACACATGTGGGAAATCTGCAGTTTCAGGCTCCTGGCTTCAGCCTGGCCCAGCCCCAGCCATTTTGAACAAATGAAAGATAGTGCTTTCTCTCTCTCTCTCTCTCTCCCCTCACACACACACACATACACACACACACACACACACACACACGGACTCTATCTCCCTCTCTCTCTCTCTTCCTCCTTCCCTCCCTCTACCCTTCTCTCCCTCTCTGGCACTCTGACTTTCAAATAAATAAAAGAAATCTTTTCAAAAATTATGGAGTAAGTTCTAATGTTCACATCACAGTGGGATCACAGTGGGGCTATTATAGGTTACAATACTGTATTAAGAACCAGAGAGGAGCTTGTAGGCTCCAAACAAGGAAAAAATAAGAAACAGAAACACTAATTGCCTGATTTGAAAAGTTCACACTCTGTACATATGTTGAAATATAACATTTTAGTCCATAAAAATGTGCAACTTTACATGTAAATAAAAATGTTTAAAGATAAAAAAATTAAGTAAAAAATTTGCCAGACTATGAAACTACTTTAAATTTAATTGTGTATTTAAAAATATTATAATAAAAGGCATCATATGTAAATCACTTAATTCACATAAAGTTTTCACTTAAAAGGTAATTCACATGGAATAACACACCATCCACATAATCGAATTCAAAACATTGTATAAATCTACACAACTTATATGGAATATGTCCCCAATATATTATTATGTGAAGTGATAAATATGGCTAATGTGAATCACACAATACCTATTTTATAAATTTAGAAAAAGGCAGCACTTATATATAGATCCAGGTATTTATGTATATACATATAGATCTAGGTATTTATATACAGATATAGGTATTAAAATTCTGAAGGAAAGACATACAAGGAACTGTTACTGTGATCACTTTTCAAAAGAACTACAATGAATAAGGGTAGAGGAACATATTTGCTTTTCTATCTTCCTATACTTTTTAAATTTTAAATATTGGCACCCATTAATTTTGTTGTTTTAATGGTTAACAGGTTGAATAACGGGTACTAAAATGTAGTCAGATGGAAGTAAAAGGATTTTGGTGTTCTACAGCACAATAGGATGATTATAGCTCAAAATAATGTGGCATAAACTGTATAAGAAAATGAAAGAGAAGTTGGGAGGCTCCAAGTTCAAAGATATTAAAATGGAAAGGTTAATTTCCTGGTTTCATTGGCTTATGCTCTGAATACGTGTTGATATATTGCACTATACTTCATAAAAGTATAAGTATTACATATTAAATCAAAATTTAAAATAATTTTTTTTATTTTTATTTTTAACTTTTATTTAATGAATATAAATTTCCAAAGTACAGCTTATGGATTACAATGGCTTCCCCCCCATAATGTCCCTCCCACCCCCAACCCTCCCCTTTCCCACTCCCTTTCCCCTTCCATTCACATCAAGATTCATTTTCAATTCTCTTTATATACAGAAGATCAGTTTAGCATACATTAAGTAAAGATTTCAACAGTTTGCTCCCATACAGAAACATAAAGTGAAAAATACTGTTTGAGTACTAGTTATAGCATTAAATCTCAATGTACAGCACACTAAAGACAGAGATCCTACATGAAGAGTAAGTGCACAGTGACTCCTGTTGTTGACTTAACAAATTGACACTCTTGTTTATGGCATCAGTAATCACCCTAGGCTCTTGTCATAAGCTGCCAAGGCTATGGAAGCCCCCTGAGTTCACTGACTCTGATAATTTTTAGACAAGGCCATGGTCAAAGTGGAAGTTGTCTCCTCCCTTCAGAGAAAGGTACCTCCTTCTTTGATGACCCGTTCTTTCCATTGGGATCTCACTCGTGGAGATCTTTCATTTAGGGTTTTTGTTTTTGTTTTCCCCAGAGTGTCTTTGCTTTCCATGCCTGAAATAGTCTCATGGGCTTTTCAGCCGGATCCACATGCCTTAAGGGCTGATTCTGAGGCCAGAGTGCTGTTTAGGACATCTGCCATTCTATGGGTCTGCTGTGTATCTCACTTCCCATGTTGGATCATTCTCTCCCTTTTTTATTCTATCAGCTAGTATTTGCAGACACTATTCTTGTTTATGTGATCCCTTTGACTCTTAGACCTATCAGTGTGATCAACCGTGAACTGAAATTGATCACTTGGATGAGTGAGATGGCATTGGTACATGCCACCTTGATGGGATTGAATCGGAATCCCCTGGTATGTTTCTAACTCTACCGTTTGAGGTAAGTCAGCTTGAGCATGTCCCAAATTGTACATCTCTTCCCTCTCTTATTCCCACTCTTATATTTAACAGCAATAACTTTTCAGTTAAGTTTCAGCACTTAAGAATAATGTGTATTATCCATAAGTCGTACTTTGGAAATTTATATTCATTAAATAAAAGTTAAAAAAAAAGAATAATGTGTATTGATTACAGTATTCACCAAAAGTATTAAGTAGAACAAAATAATTTTACATAGTTTAAAAATAAATTTAAAAATTGTTAACAGAGTTGAAAGTGGTGATAAACATTTTGATTTTCTTCTATTTACTTTTGATATTTTTTAAATATAGGAGAGCTATAAAGGACACTCAAGGGGGTGGCGCTATGGCTCAATGGGTTAAAGCCCTGGCCCACAGCACTAGCATCCCATAAGGGTACCGGTTCACATCCCAGCTGCTCCACTTCAAATCCAGCTCCCTGCTAATGCACGTGGGAAAGCAGAGGAGGATGGTCCAAGTCCTTGTGCTCCTGCCCCCACGTGGGAGACCCAGAGGAAGCTCTTGCCTCCTGGCTCAGATGGCTCAGCTCTGGCTGTTGCAGCCATTTGGGTAGTGAATCAGCTGAGGGAAGACCTCTCTCTCTCCCTCTCTCTCTGTAACAGTCTCTTTAAAATAAATAAAATAAATCTTTTTTAAAAAAAGAATACTCAAAATACATCAAACAGTAATTAACTGGACCAATATTATTGAATGGGTGGTGGGCTGTGAGTAGGAGGGAGAGTAGGGTGGGAAGTATCACTATGCTCCTAAATCTGTAAATATGAAATATATGAAATTTGTTCACTTTATATAAATGAAAAAAAATTTTATTCATTTTCATGGTTGAAGACACAATTCCACATTAAACCTGTGTAGATAGAGTTAAGGCAATGAGTAACTGCAGACGTAAGTTTAACATGACCCATTGGAGTATGTGGCTTTCAGAAAGCTGTTGTTATCTAAGGAGCAGAAAGAAGTTCTGTCAATTGGAACTGACCACAGAAGGGATAACCTAGTAGAAAGCAGTAAGATCTGTTTCAATGCTGTGCTTCAGGACATCCGGCTCCCTCTGCTAGTAATACCACCCCCTCCACTTTCCTGCTATAGGGAACTCCTATACAACCTTCAGGAATCACCTCTTTGAGGGAAGCTGTGCAGAACCCCTCCTTCACCCTTGTGGTTCTCAAACACTTCACCCCTATGGTTCTCAAACCAGAAACTTGACTTCAACTGGAAATTTGTTGCAAATGCAGGATCTGAAGTTCTATGTCAAAGGCCTACTTAACCTACATTTTTTTAAAAAATATTTATTTATTTATTTGAAAGGCAGAGTAACAGAGAGAGGGAGAGACAGAGAGGGAGAGAGAAACAGATCTTCCATCTGCTATGAATTACATTTTTGACAAGACTTGAGGTGATTCATATTCACATTAAATTTGGGAAGCATACCCAAGGTACACCCACATTTTTACAGCATTTACAAGGTATTTGTCTAAATTCAACTTTGAGATTGTTAAAAGCAAAATTTAAGATTTCTGTTGTTGTTCTATAACCATTGTACAAAAGAGATCCCCCGTAAATGTTTGCTAAAGAAATAATCAAATGAGCAACAATGAAGGAAAAGCAGAATATGATTCAAAAATGGACAATGGACCTAAGTAGACATTTCTGAAAAGAAGACATTCAAATGGTCAACAGATGTATGAAAAAATGTTCAATGTCACTAATCACCACACAAGTGCAAATCAAAACCACAATGAGACATCACCTCACTCCAGTCAGAATTTCTATTGTTACAAAGACATAACAGGTGTTGGCAAATATGTGGAGAAAGGAGAACCCCTTGCTTTGTGGGAATGTACAACCATTATGGAAAACAGCATAAAACTCCTCAAATATTAAAAATAGAACTACAAATTATCCAGAACACACACATACACACACACACATACATCCAAGGAACATGGAATTACTCTGTTGAAGTGACATCTGCACTCTCATGTCCATTGTAGCAGGATTCACAATAGCCAAGAAATGACAGCAACCTAGGTGTCCATCCACTGATGGATGGATAAAGAAAATGTGGTATACATATGCAATAGAATACTACTCAGACATAAAAAAAGATAAAGTCCAGTTGTGACAGAATGAATGGACCTGGAGGTCATTATGGTAAGTAAAATAAGTCACACAGAGAAACACAAATGTTCCATGACTTCATTCATGTGAGTAAAAAACAGTTGATCTCATAGAAGTTGAGAATAGAATGATGGTTACCAGAGTAGAGTAGGGGATTAAGGAGGGATGTGGAATTGTTGGTAAACAGGTACTAAGTTATATTTAGATAGGATGCACAGTAGGATGATTATAGATAATATAATGTATATTTCAAAATGCTAGAAGAATTTTGAACATTTTCACCACTAAAACAGATATATTTTTTGACAAGATAGATATGCTTACCCTCATTTTGAACATTATACAACATATATAAGTATCAAACATCACATGCACCACATAAATATGTCCAATTTTTAAGTATCAGTTAAAATTTAAAAATATTTTAAATGAAAGAAAAGTAAACAAAATTTGGTTCATTACTTTTTAGTAGTAATTCATCAATTATATGGCAATATAGAAATATTACTTGCAAATGATAAGTTAACCTTTAAAAAGATGCTTAGAAAAAACAGTATGTTTAAATGTACATATACCCTAGAAATACATTACAAAATATTTTTATTCCTACCAATGGAACATGAAACCCATGATTGTACCTAAAGCCTCTTATGATGAGCTTTGCCCTTCTTTAAAAAAAAAGCCTTACATGCGAATTAATATATAAGGTCACTAATTTTGTTGTAAGCCAGCAGATAAAACAGTAGAATAAATTACTTTTAGATTTCTTTTGTTTTTCTGTTGACACAAATTATACTACTGTCTTTCTTTAAGACTGCAGCTGTTGCTGGCTCTGTCACACTGTTTACTATAATTATTGCTTTCAGATTTCATGACCTGTATCCCAGGCCAGATGAGCAACTTCAGAAATCAACAACAATCATGGATGTTTACAAAATTATTGCTACTAGGAATCTCTTTTCCTAACAACATGAAAACTCCTTAGTATGGCTTCACCTTTCAACAAAAGTCCTCACCTTGCTGTTTCTCGCCACTCAGCATCCTCACCTTCACGCCAACAAATCTCATCCAATTCTGTGAAAAGGTCATGAGGAATGTGTTCTTCGTCATCATCCTCAGTTCCCAGAATGAACTGTACTCGCTGCGACGGGGTATCTAGGTGAAATCAGAGATGCAAACATGTATTACCTTGACTCTAAGCTCACCAGGTTCCAGTCACTACCTGCAACATCACCTCAAATTCACACTTGCACTGCCCAGCCACTGCAACACTCAGCTAGTGCAGACACAGGAATTAAAACCAAATTTACATAACATTAAGGCCAGCATAATTTGGGAGCATGAATATTTAAAATGCAATTATATATTATCAAATATAAAATCAAATATGATCATTTTTTATTTTTATAACATTCATGGCAACTATTTCTGTTTCTCACACATGTATAAACATTTTCTCATCATATATGATATATTCTATGGGTAATATTCAGAAGTGTAGATTATGATAAAATTTACTTACTCTAAAACTATGCTGAATATAATTCACCATATCGCTTCCCTAATCTCTCGCAACCACTGGTCTGGTTTATACTGCCATAGTTTTGTCTTTTCTTAAATGTCATGTAAGTGAAAACTGGGTATGTTAACTTTTTGAGACTGGCTTTATCATGTGGCTTAATGCCTTTGAGATTTTGAAATTTATATATATCATTGTGTGTATCAATAGTTCATTCCTAGGCAGGCGCCACGGCTCAGTAGGCTAATCCTCCGCCTTGCGGCGCCGGCACACCGGGTTCTAGTCCCGGTCAGGGCGTCGGATTCTGTCCCAGTTGCTCCTCTTCCAGGCCAGCTCTCTGCTGTGGCCCGGGAGTGCAGTGGAGGATGGCCCAGGTGCTTGGGCCCTGCACCCCATGGGAGACCAGGAGAAGCATCTGGCTCCTGCCTTCGGATCAGTGCGGTGCGCCGGCCACAGTGCGCCGGCCGTGGCGGCCATTGGAGGGTGAACCAACGGCAAAGGAAGACCTTTCTCTCTGTCTCTCTCTCTCTCACTGTCCACTCTGCCTGTCAAAAAAAAAAAAAAATAGTTCATTCCTATAATCCTGAATAACAGTCCATTGTGGGAAGATACCACATTTTGCTTATGCATGCATCTGCTGAAGGATATTTGAGTTATTTCCAATGTTTCTCAATTATGACTAGAACTACTGTAAGTATATTTGTATAGGTTTTCTTTTAAAAAATTATTTATTTGAAATGTAGAGTTACAGAGAGGCAGAGGCAGAGGCAGAGGCAGAGAGAGAGAGGTCTGTTGGTTCACTCCCCAGATGGCCGCATTGGCTGGAGCTGAGCTGATCCAAAGCCAGGAGCCAGGAGCTTCTTCTCGGTCAGCCATGTGGGTGCAGGGGCCCAAGGACTTGGGCCATCTTCCACTGCTTTCCCAGGCCAGATTAGAGAACTAGATTAGAAGTGGAGCATCTGGGACTCGAATCATCACCCATATATGATGCAGGCACTGAGAGAGGCAGCTTTACCCATTATGCCACAGTGCTGACCCAGTATAGGATTTTAAGTAAACAGAGTTTTTATTTTTCTAAGGTAAATACCTAGGAATAAGACTGTATCTTGGGGGGCCGGCACCGTGGCTTACTTGGTTAATCCTCTGCCTGTGGCACCAGCATCCCATATGGGCACCAGGTGCTAGTCCCGATTGCTCCTCTTCCAGTCCAGCTCTCTGCTGTGGCCCAGGAGGGCAGTGGAGGATGGCCAAAGTGCTTGGGCCCCTGCACCCACATGGGAGACCAGGAGGAACCACCTGGCTCCTGGTTTCGGATCATCGTAGCTCCTGTCATAACGGTCATTTGGGAGGTGAACCAACGGAAGGAAGACCTTTTTTTTTTTTTTTGAAACTTTTATTTAGTAAATATAAATTTCCAAAGTACAGTTTATGGATTACAATGGCATTTCCCCCCCATAACTTCCCTCCCACTCACACCCCTCCCTTCTCCCACTCCCTCTCCCATTCCATTCACATCAAGATTCATTTTCAATTATCTTTATATACAAAAGATTGATTTAGTATATATTAAGTAAAGATTTCATCAGTTTATACCCACACAGAAACACAAAGTGTAAAATACTGTTTCAGTGCTAGTTATAGCATTAATTCACATTGAACAACACATTAAGGACAGAGATCCTACATAAGGAGTAAGTACATAGTGACATAGTGACTCCTGTTGTTGACTTAACAATTTGACACTCTTGTTTATGGCATCAGAAATCTCCCTAGGCTCTAGTCATGAGTTGCCTAGGCTATGGAAGCCTTTTGAGTTCGCCGACTTTGATCTTATTCCGACAGGGTCATAGTCAAAGTGGAAGTTCTCTCCTCCCTTCAGAGAAAGGTACCTCCTTCTTTGATGGCCCCGTTCTTTCCACTGGGATCTCACTCGCAGAGATCTTCCAGTTAGGTGTTTGGTTTTTTTTTGTTTGTTTGTTTGTTTGTTTGTTTTTTTTTTTTTTGCCAGAGTGTCTTGACTTTCCATGCCTAAAATACTCTCATGGGCTCTTCAGCCAGATTCGAATGCCTTAGGAGCTGATTCTGAGGCCAGAGTGCTGTTTAGGACATCTGCCATTCTATGAGTCTGCTGTGTATCCCGCTTCCCATGTTGGATCGTTCTCTCCCTTTTTTATTCTATCATTTAGTATTAGCAGACACTAGTGTTGTTTGTGTTTGTGTGATCCCTTTGACTCTTAGACCTATCAGTGTGATCAACCGTGAACTGAAATTGATCACTTGGATGAGTGAGATGGCATTGGTACATGCCACTTTGATGGGATTTTATTGAAATCCCCTGGCACATTTCTAACTTCACCATTTGGGGCAAGTCAGTTTGAGCACATCCCAAATTGTACATCTCCTCCCTCTCTTATTCCCACCCTTATATTTAACAGGAATCACTTTTCAGTTAAATTTCAACACCTAAGAATAAATGTGTGTTAACTACAGAGTTCAACCAATAGTATTAACTATAACAAAAAAATACTAAAAGGGATAAAGTATTAAATTGTACATCAACAGTCAGAAAAAGGGCTGATCAGGTCACTGTTTCTCAGTCTCCATTTCACTTCAACAGGTTTCTTCTTTGGTGCTCAGTTAGTTGTCACCGATCAGGGAGAACATATGATATTTGTCCCTTTGGGACTGGCTTAATTCACTCAGCATGATGCTTTCCAGATTCCTCCATTTTGTTGCAAATAACCGGATTTCATTGTTTTTGACTGCTGTATAGTATTCTATAGAGTACATGTCCCATAATTTCTTTACCCAGTCTACTACAACAAACAATCCACTTAAGAGATGGGCCAAGGACCTCAATAGACATTTTTCAAAAGAGCAAATCCAAATGGCCAACAGGCACATGAAAAAATGTTCAAGATCACTAGCAATCTGGGAAATGCAAATCAAAACCACAATGAGGTTTCACCTCACCCCAGTGAGAATGGCTCACATTCAGAAATCTACCAACAACAGATGCTGGCGAGGATGTGGGGAAAAAGAGACACTAATCCACTGTTGGTGGGAATGTAAACTGGTTAAGCCACTATGGAAGTCAGTCTGGAGATTCCTCAGAAACCTGAATATAACCCTACCATTCAACCCAGCCATCCCACTCCTTGGAATTTACCCAAAGGAAATTAAATTGGCAAACAAAAAAGTGGTCTGCACCTTAATGCTTATTGCAGCTCAATTCACAATAGCTAAGACCTGGAAATTTTTTGTTTGTTTGACAGGTAGAGTTATAGACAGTGAGAGAGAGAGAGAGAGAGAGAGAGACAAAGAGAAGGTCTTCCTTCCGTTGATTCACTCCCCAAATGGCCGCTATGGCCAGCGCACTGCGCCGATCCGAATCCAGGAACCAGGTGCTTCCTCCTGGTCTCCCATGTGGGTACAGGGCCCAAGCACTTGGGTCATCCTCCACTGCCTTCCCAGGCCACAGCAGAGAGCTGGACTGGACAAGGAGCAACCGGGACAGAATCCAGCCCTCAGTCTCCAACCAGGACTAGAACCCAGGGTACCAGCACGGCAGGCGGAGGATTAGCCTAGTGAGCCACAGCGCCGGCCGGAAGACCTTTCTCTCTCTCTCTCACTGTCTATAACTCTACCTGTCAAAAAAAAAAAAATGACTGTATGTTGGGGCCAGTGCCGTGGTGCAGCAGGTAAAGCTGCTGTCTGCTGTGCTAGCATCCCATATGGGCACTGGTTCAAGTCCTGCCTGCTCTACTTCCAATCCAGCTCTCTGCTATGGCCTGGGAAAGCAGAAGATGGCCCCAGTCCTTGGGCCACTGCACCCATGTGGGAGACCCGAAAGAAGCTCCTGGCTCCTGGCTTCCGAGTGGCATAGCTCTGGGTGTTATGGCCAATTGGGGAATGAGCCAGCGGATGGAAGACCTCTCTCTCTTCTGCCTCTCCTTCTCTCTGTGTAACTCTGACTTTCAAATAAATAAATCTTAAAAAAAAAAAAAACAAAACTGCATGCTATACAGTGACTGTAAGTTCAGCTTTAGAAGACTCTGCAAAACTGCTTTCCAGAATGGCTGTACCATTTTGCATTCCCAGGGGCAATGTATGAGAGCTGCAGTTCCTGAAATTTTCACCTGCACTTGCATTTGGTATTGTCAATTGCTTTTTCGTTTTCTATGTACTGATACCTCATTGAGAGTTAATTTACACTTCTCTGGTGGTTACTACTGACAATTTCTCATGTATTTATTTGCTATTCATATTTCTTCTCTGAAAACATGTTGAAATGTTTTTCCAATTTTCAGATGGGTTTTTTGTTCTTTACTATTGAGTTTTGAGAATTCATTATAGTTGTATATTTTGCATAAAAAGATTTTGCTGAACATACAATTTGCAAATATTTTCTCTTATGCCCATCTATTGCTTAAGTTTACATTATCTTAACAGTGTCTTTCACTTACCAAAATGTTGAATTTTGATAAATTCCAACTCATTTTTTCTACTTACATTATGCTTTTAGTTCCAAATTTCAGCACTCTTGCCTAAAAATCTCAATGATTTTCTCATGTTATTTTCTAAGTGTTTTTGTAGTTTTCTATTTTACATTATAAGCTATTGTGTATTTTAAGTTAATTTTGCTATAAAATGAAAGGCTTATTTCAAGAATTTTTTTTGCATGTGTATGTCCAAGTGTTCCAACACAAGGTAAAAAGACAACAAATGATAGCCATAGATGAGGTATATTCTCCAATAAACTGTCTTGTAATTTTTTCAAAAATAAGTTGGCCATACAGGATTATTTTTCTGGACTCCTTTGATCTAGGCCTGTGTTAGTTCTGGCTGTTATAACAAAGTAACACAGACCAAATTGCTCATAAATGACAGAAATTCACTTCTCACAGATCTGGAGGATGGAATTCTGAGATACTCTCCTGAGAATCCAGATACTCTTCTGGCAAGGCTGGCAACAGCAAAAAAAAAAAAAAAAAAAAAAACAGCAGTAGAACCCAGTTAGCCATGTGATCATGAAGGTGAACAATCAAGATCCTACTCTGAGGCTATCAGGATGTTCCACAGGCTGCCATTTTCAACTTGTGATGGGTTCATCAGAAATAGTTATAATTTTGAAAATCTTAGGGTATGAGTCTCCAAATTCTGTTCTTTTCCAAAACTGCTTGACTATTTCTTTTACCTTTCCATATAAATGAGATCCATATACATTTTAGAATCAATTGTACTCACAAAATTTCTGCAGAGAATATGGGTGGAATTGTATTAAATGTATAAATCAATTTGAGGAGATTTGTACATTAACTGTAATGATTTTTCCAATCCATGGAAACTGTATGAATCTTAATTTCTTTAGGCCTTCTTTGATTTCAAATCATTCATTCCATCCAGTTTTGTAGTTTTCAGAATACAGAATCCCCACATTTTTATTTATATCTAGATATTTCATTTCTTGAAGCCTTTATAAATTAAATTTTGTTTCCAATTTTTCAGTGCTAGTGTATAGAAATGTGACTGATATGTTTGACCTTGTATCCTGCAACTTTGCTAATCTTATTATTTCTAGGATTTCTTTTGTAGATTCCTTGGGGTTTTTTGTGATTTACGATTACAGACAATTTTATTTCTTCCTTTCTAAACAAACTCTCTTTCTGTACTGGCTTGAAATTTCAGTATAGTACTGAGAAGGGGTAATAAAAACAGCCATTTCCTTGTTCCTAGTCTTAAGGAAAAAAAGAACATTCCACCTTTCACCAGTATTATGCTAGTTTTTCTTCATCTGAGATTGTCTTTATTTAACCTTCATGCCCCAAGTATATTTCAGTGGACATATAATTTTAGATTGAATTTTTGGATATTCCACTAGATACAGAATTTTTTGTTGACTCTCCTTTCAGCACTTTCAAATGCTGTACCACTTCCTTCTGACCTCTGTGTTTCAGAAGGGAAATATACAATCCCTGGAGTCATTGTTCCTGAAGTGAAGTGAATGTTTGTTTCTGGTTACTACAGGATTTTTTTCTTCCTCTTTAATTTTCATAAGTTTTTTAATGTTATGTATGGGTGTGATTTTTTTTAATTGATACTGTTTGGGAACACCAAGCTTCTTGAACATTAAGTTTGTGGTCATGTTTTTTAATTTGGAATGTTTTTCAGTAGTGAATGAATTTTTCTTTTGCTCTGTGCTCTTTCTCTTCTTCCACTGACTCTGGTGGCAGGATCCATTTATAATGATCACTGTATTGTTCAGGGTTCTATATAGATACAGAATCAATAAAATAGGTACTTAGAAATATGAAAAGGTATTCATTCACTAGAGGAATTGGTTCTTCACAGGATTATGGCAGATTAAAAGTCCCACACAGACAGTCTGTTCATTAGAGACCATGGGATGCTGGTAGAATGGCTCAGTCCAAGTTTGAAGGCCTCAGAACCTAGAAAGCCTAGGGTGTAAATCTCCTTTTAAAGTCCAAAGCCTGAGTAGTTCCATGGGTGCCACAGGTGTAAGACCTGGAGTTCAAAGGGCAGCAAGCCTGGAGTTCAAAGGGCAGCAAGCCTGGAGTTCTGATGTCCAAAGCAGGAGTCAGATGTCTCCAAGCTCACAAAACAAGAGACCAATTCTTCTTTCTTTATTTTCTCTAGACCCTCAGGTCTAGATGATGCCTGCCCACATTGAGGATAGGTACATCTTCTCTACTTTGTCCACTCTGACTCACAGGCTAATCTCTTGGAAACAACCTGACATACCCAAAGTAGTGTTTTTCCAGATTTCTAAGCATTCATTAATCCAATAAATTAAAAACTAAAATTAACCATCATACCTATCAGCTATGATATTTGACAAATATCTTCACAAGTATGTCATATCATCAGTCACCATGATTAATTTAACCAACAGGAGCTAGGAACAAGTTCATTTTCTTTGTCTCCTACAGCATTTACTTAAGGCTACCATCAAAAGGATTCAAAGCAGAAGGATGGGAGCAACCTATGGTGTATACTTCAACCATACCATGTTCAAGCAATTGAAAAAATTGTCAAGATGAATAAGGTGGGGCTGGCACTATGGTGTAGCTGGTAAAGCCGCTGCCTGTAGTGCCGACATCCTATATGGGTGCCAGTTCAAGTCCCTGCTGCTCTACTTCCTATCCAGCTCTCTGCTGATGGCCTGAGAAAGCAGTAAGAAGATGGCCCAAGTGCCCAGGCTCCTGTCTACATGTGGAAGACCTGGAAGAAGCTCTTGGCTCCTGGCTTCAGGTTAGCCCAGTTCTGGCCATTGTGGCCATCTGGGGAGTAAACCAGCAGATAAAAAATCTCTATCTCTCTCTCTGCCTCTGCATCTCTGTAACTGCTTTTCAGATAAATAAATAACTCTTTTTTTAAAATTACAAAGGTCTGTTGTACAAAGCCAGGTGACTTGTTTCTATATTGGCCTTTCCACTTGGCTTGTGCCTTTAATTTATGCAGAGTAAGATATATGACTAGTTGTACAGTCCTCTTCCTTGGACTGCAGGGAGGCAGTTGAGGGCAATCCTATTATCCATTAACCCTAGCCAGTGACTTGAGACTGAGGAAAACTCTTGTGTTATCATTAGCCCCTTTGGTTAAATTCAATAACAAACTTATCAACACTTTTTCTAATGTGATGATTTCCACTGGGGAGATGACTGTTTGAAACAACAATAATAATAAAATAATAAGTTAGTTATCCCTTCAGAAAGTTCAACTTCACAGCCTACTGTGATCTCATTTTACAGACATCTCAAGATTGATCTGAGGCCTATGTAATCTATTAACATTGTTTGTTAGAACATTCAAAAGTCTCTATTAATCATCCCTATAGTGCAAGTCCCTGAGTTTTTGGTAAGAAGGCACAAGATATGCAGTCATGTGTGTTTATTTGAATCCCTGGAAAGCACATGCAGTATACAATGGCTGGGACTCTGAAGAAGAACCAAGATCAGTTGAGTAACAGATTAGCAGTGTCTCCAGTGTGGCCTCCAGGCCAACTAGTCAGCTGTAAGATTTTCAGTTAGGATAACTGAGTCTAATGCTTGTTTTTAGAAGGACTGCTCGAGGAAATCAGTCTAATATCAACTGTTTATCCACTCCACCCCACAGAATGACTGAGTGATGCTATGTAAATCAAAGTAAGGAAGGCAATCGAAGAAGTTAACAGGTTTTTATGAGAAGGTGTAGGACCCCATAGGTATCTCTGTTGTTTCTTATAAACTTCTCAACATTAAAAGCAATGGTGATTAGAGTGGGTTCTTGGTGCAGTGCTTAAGACATTGTTTGAGATACTTGCTTTCCATATCAGAGTGCCTGATTTGAGTCCCAGTGCTCTTACTTTTGATTCAGCTTCCTGCGAATACACATCCTGAGAAGTAGCAGATGATGGCTCAAGTACTTGTGTCCCTGCAACCCATATGGCAAACTCAGACTGAATTCTGGGTTCCTGACTTTGGTCTGGTCCAGCCCTAATACTGCAGGCATTTCAGGAGTGACCAGGGGATGCTTTCACTCTCACTCTCCCACTCTCTGGTTTTCAAATAAAGGGAAAATAATACTTGTTTTAAAAACAACAGTGATCAAACAATGAGCAGAGTCATCTCATAAAGCATGAGAAGTTAGGAGTCAATAAGACTTAAGGCACTTGCACAGTTTGGAAGAGCTACACCAAGATATTTTGCTTATGAGGAAGGCTCCAAGGGAAATTTGTATACCTTAAATAAAATTTTAAAAAATTAAAATAAACAGCAGAAAAAAATCAGAAATTTCACTTCAAATACTGAGCTATCAAGTGTGTTCCATCCCAGTGTTCTAACTTCACTCTCTTTGCATCATCCCCTACTCAGGCCTGGACAGTTTATTGGGAAGGTTCAGAAGAGGTAAAATGACATTTTAATAAAATTTACAAAGACCCATTATGTCCCCCACTTTAATCCATTTGAGTCACTGTTGGGGGTCTTGGGAAGAAATATACTAAAGTAAGTGGTTAATATTTTTATATTGTAGGGCCATGTCAAGCCAACTAGAGTATCCTGAATTTATGAGTACCCAGAGTATCCAGAATTTATGAGGGCCCCTTTTAGCTGGACTAACATCCAGAGATTAGAACAATTAA